>NW_012028505.1:189741-209823 GCF_000956235.1 Wasmannia auropunctata | reverse complement strand
ACGTGTGCTCTTCCGATCTCTTTTTTAGCAGTGAAAATTTTTTGACGGTAGAAAATAATTTATTATATTAACAGTGAAAAGTAATTTTACTAGAGTAAAAAATATGGTGAAGTAATTGCCTAATGAGAGCCGACACGGGTGTTGGTATGTGAAATTCTTATCGTTTCAATATCCAACCACACACAATCTGCGCGTCGCACGGTTTGTCGGTCTTAAAACACATTCTTTGCATGAAGTCGGAAACTTGTAACAAATATAATTGACGAACAATTTAATATCTTTCGATGCTAATATGCATCTATAAGATTTCCCTCTTCATAGGCATTCACTATATTTGATTATTTCTTGGAGCCTATCTAAAATTCATTAGAGTAAAAAAGTCACTTTACTAGCAGTTAAAATGTCACTGTTAACTGCAGTGACTCAAGTTCACTTTAAGTTAAAGAGAAATTTCACTGCAAAGAGGGTTGTCGCATAATTTTGAAAGAGAAATTTCACTGCTTTGCAGTGAAATCTCACTGCAACGAATTTAGAGTGTACATTTTGGAAAGTATATGTTTTCGAAATAATATAAACTATAATTTTTATTGCAACAAAAATAATGTGTTAAAAATTATTGTTATCACTAGATAGAGTAATGATATTCTTTATAATAGTATTTTAATAGTTCTTTATGTATTAATGACTTATTTATATTTCCATCTTTAGGAAACAATATAAGTATTTTGTGTTCACGAAAATATTTCCGTTATGTTAATGGAATCTATAATAAAATATAAATATAATAAGATATAAACAATATTATTTACTAAATTTTGCCAGTTTGCATATTACGATATTAACAAACATTGCTTCCTCCTTGTTTGTTTTTTATAGCACTGTTGCATTAGCTAATAATCGGTGGATCTCAACTGTATCGTAAAGTCTTCGTAGGAGGTCGAATGAGATGAGAATGGATTCTCCTCGCGATACATAATTGCTTATTCGTTTGCTTTTCGATTCGTAAGCAAATTAATCTTATCCTCTTCTTCGTATCAAAGCCATTAACCAATCTCGGCACGTTCCGCGCGCGCTCTTCAGTACCCCTAAACGTCGTTCCTGCGGCAAAGGGTATACGCCAAACGACTCACTTGCCATCTCACTCTTCGATTCTCTTCCTTCTTCTTTTTCCTTCTCATTCCAAAACTTCTCGAACTAACACAATTATCGCACTGAACCTCCTTGAGCGTTCGTTAAAAAAAAAAACCTGTAGTGGTCGGAGGAGGATCCAGAAAAAGAGAGGGAGCGGTAGTTACGATTTTGTAGGGTCGGGATCACCCCTCGTACGGAGGAGAGGGAACAACGAGTGAGCGAGTGCCACCCTCGAGTGTCATTCAGGGCGGATTAATAGATATGTCGGTTAGTTGAAGTTGCAAGGGGTGGAACAACCATCCCGTCATCATCGTTCCGTGGTGTTTGGGGTGTTTCTTTGAGAAACTCCCCCTTCCCTCTGTGTGTGTGTGTGTGTGTGTGTGTGTGTGTGTGTGTGTATGTGTGTGTGAGAATAAGAGAATAACTCACTGAGATCGAGAAGATGCTGGAAGTAATGGCTGTTGACAACGAACGACGGGGGAGAGATTAGGAAGTGCTAATTGAATGTTTAGACGCGGGTCACCGAGAGAACCGGGGATGACTGCAGCAAGCTGCAATTTATTGCCTATTTCAACTTCAATATCGTTTACTTTTCAAATCTTTGCGTTTAATTTGTAAATAAATTAATTAAACGTTCATATTTACTTCGAAATACGCACAACAGCCGCGGTAAATAATATTAAATTCAATGCGATCGCGAAGCTTGAGAAGTATCGAATGTTACGAATCACACATTTCGCATTTCAAATTATAAATTTAAAAACAAATTTGAGAAGTATCTTATATGTCACTTGCCGATGTCTTTCTTGAATAATTTTTCATAAATTTTGTTAATTACACCATAGCCAAAGCGAATATTTTTTAAATTTAATAAATTATTTAATCGTAAATAGCTCAATAATGCCTTTGCGAGCCGACACGGATGTTGGTGTGTAGTAATTTTTTACTGTTACAATATCAAGCCACATACAAACTGTGCGCCGCATAAACTGTCAGTCTTGAAACACAGCTCTGACATGAGGCCACTGTAACGAATTAAATTGTCCAACAATTTAATATTCTCGATGCTAATAAGCATCTATAAGAATCTTTCTTCCCCAAAATCTATAAAGAATTTATTGCGAAAAATATTGTTTCTTATTAGCATCTTATTATCGAAATGCTTAGTATCAAAAATATTAAATTGTTGGACAATTTAATATTTCTTCGTTACAGTGGATTCTGGTCTCATGTCAGAGCTGTGTTTCAAGACCGACAGTTTATGCTACGCATAGTTTGTATGTGGCTTGATATTGTAACAGTAAAAAATGATTACACATCAACATCCGTGTTGACTCGCAAAGGCATTATTGAGCTATTTATAACTACTCATTATACGAGCCTTAATTTCTTCAAATTATTTAAAGTTTTAATCTACGTAAGTGGGATATTTTTCGATAAAGTTTCTAAAGTTTTTGTACGCGAACATCTTGTTTTAAGATATAAATAGCTTTTGTTTATAAATAAAAGTTTGCAATATATGGTAATGAAATATTACAGATTGCAGATAATCAAAAAGAAAGATTAGTGAAATTTCATTTCATTATTATCAAAGCAATTAACATAACACATAGTCTGTCCTCAAAAGTAATGAGACTATTTTTGGGGACCCAATCCGAATTGCCGAAAAGTGGATCCATTGCACATGGCTTTTGGTGCGGGATGTCAGGTCAAAATCTGACCCTTCTCAGCTGTCCCCAAGCCTTTCTATAGCAGTCAATGCCGTCAACAACTGAGTAAAATGCGTTGTAATTTTTGTGTCTTGTCACGGGTGAAAATTCAGCACAGACAGTGGTGTATTTTGCGAGCAGCGTTACGCGAACAAATTTTGAAGACAAAGCAGTATCTCCATAAGCTGTTTTCAAAATCTCCAACGTTTCGGAACCAGATTTTCCCAGTTTCACGCAGAATTTGATTGCTGCTCGAGACTGCTGAATTTTCGCCCGAGACAATTAGATACAAAAACTACACAACACACTTTACTGACGGTATCGACTAATAGAAAGGCTTGGAGGCAACTGGGAAGAGTCAGATTATACCTGACATCCCGCATCAAAGACCTCGTCCTCCGACAATTCTGATTGGAACGCCAAAACTAATCTCATTATTTTTGGGACAGACCATGTAGTTTTCAAATATAGAAAATATATCAGGGTCTTGCAAAACTGAATTTTGATGATTTACGTAAATTTTAATATCATTAATATTAATGACTTAAAAATGATGCAATTCTGGCATTTCTCTGATTTTTATTTCATATTATTTGGATGTTTTTTGAATTAATATTATCAATGCTATTAAACACATCTTTAAAAATATTATTATATATTAATAATGATAGATTAATTCTATTTTTTAAATCGGTGACATTGAATATGTCCATTACGAAATTGAATCAGCGCAATTACGTAACACGTTCATTCAATAGCGATACTAATTAGTAATTTAACTAATTTAGAGATTCTTTAACACATATTGCTTATCATTTTATTTATTTTTAATAAACTTCGTCTACATATTTGAAAGGTTCTCTTTTCTTATAATATGATTTATATTTGAGCATTTTATTAAAGACAATTTCTATTAAAAGATAATTTAGTGATTCAATTTTGCAGTAGTTCTTTATATTGAAGTTATATTAAAATTTTGAATGTTATATTAGTATTTTACTGTTAAAATTACTTGTTTAGAAAGTCACGATGATATAACACAAATGCTTCAATAATTAGGAGTTTATAGTCAAAAAGTATAATTACTTAAAGTAATTAATAAAGTATTAAGTATTAAAGTATTTTCCAAAATAAAAGTATCCAAAATAAAAGTAATTATTAAAGTACCAAGTATGAAAGTATTTTATTTTCAGAAAATAAAATACTTTAATACTTAATACTTTAATAATTGAAGTATTTATGTTATAAAGTCATGACTTTCTAAACAAGTAAAGTAATTTTAGCAGTAAAATGCTAATATAACATTTAAAATTTTAATATAACTTTAATATAATAAAATTTATTGATTCCGTCGTGGTTATAAGGTTTCGGCTATATTTCGTACTTTTCATTTTTTCTGCAAATTAAGTTATAGTGTATATTTTTTATTGTATGTAAAGATGCATAAGAAAACAAATATTTAATATTGGATTTGTAACGTAGTTTTCTCGAGAAAAATTTACCTTGTTTTTCTTTAATTTTTTTTTATTGAGTTGGGTTCTCTTTTTTTTTTATAGACATATTCATTGTTCGTCTTTTTAAAGACATTTTTCCATAGTGTATGCTACAAACGTTTCGATCCTTGGCTATGAATATGAACATAAATTCTCTTCAGTTTAGTTCTAAAGAGAATCCATATCAAGAATTTAAACGTTTGTGGTGTTATTTATTAATTGTATTTTATCTAACACGACTTGTTATCACCCATTCTATTTAATGCATTTTAATTCTTGATTGTTACTTTACGCACTTTAATTACCGCGACTCGTATCGGTAAATTTTAATATATTTGATTAAGAGTTTAGTTTTCTTGGAAACTTAAAAAGATACAAATTTCATTATTTGATTATGCTACTAAAAATTATATATGTATCATGAATATAAAATATAATTTATTTACTTGAATAAGACTTTAACGATTTACAAAAAATAATGAACTTTTAAATAAATGTAATATTCCCGTATTTTCTTTTTAGAATGTCTACAGAGATATTTTATTTAATATGCTAAGATCACATTATAGTAAAAATAGAGAGATCAAAATATATATTTTTGAGAAACGCACAGTTATAAATTGACATATAATACTTTGATTTTTAAATAAACAATTTCAGATTTATGATGTTAACAATTTTGATCGTATGAAGTTTCTGATTTATTAAAATTTTAATGTCGTAGACAAGCTTTAGGGTAGAACTTGTGAGAGACGTGCGTGAGTATAAGATTTTACTTTTTAGTTTCCAGGACGTAATTTTACAAGTAACTCCACTTTTGAAAGATTGGAAAAAGAAGGCTCACCTCATAAAGCCGGCGGCTCGTTGAAAGTCCAGATCAATTTTGTTGCCGTGATTGAGACTCTCGTCTTACAAAGCGTCGTGTTCAACAACAATCACTATAGTGACAAGTTATTACTATTTGTTTTATGGCATAACATTAAGAGATTGTCGGTCACTGCACAATTCAATCTTGCACACAATATGATGAGACCAGATTCTCGTTTCACTTTCACGTCACTCCTGGTCCTCCTGTCAGTTCCCTCATATGTTGTCGCGCTCATACGCTGCCAATGTCTTTAAAGTGTACTCCATTGTTACTCATCTTTGTTAGCGTTATAAAAATCACGAGACGCGTTTTCGATACTCCGAGCCGATCTTAGTTTTCAAGCAAACGAAGCCACGGACGAATGCAAGGCGGAGAGGGAACTTCACGTTTGCTTACCTCGCGAGAACGATGGCTTCGGGTTCCGAGTACCGAATGGTTCTGGTTTTCCAGAGCTACAACGTGAGTGCCCGTGGTGGTAGTTCTCCCCACCCGAGTTCCATTTTGCTGCTAACCAATCGTTTCGTTGGGGATGGGCTTGTCGTGACACACAACGCGCTGGATCTTCTGATTGGCCCTCAGAAGTTGTCGATATATTAGTCAAACTCTCTCTCTCTCTCTTACACTTCATCTTTTTATTCGGCTTTCACAAGAAATAAAGAATACTTTTTTTTTAATATAAAACAGTTCCTTAGCGACAATCATTTCAATGTTTCATATTCTCTCAGAATAGTTAACTTCTACAAAAATAAAATAAAAAATATTAATCGTCAAAAGTTTAGGATATTTATTATGCTACTAATGTTATGATTGATGTTTTTTTACACAAATATTGGTATTCACATAAAATTGGTAATTTTGTACAATTTAGTACAAAATGCACTGCAGCTAGAAACTTTTGACCTGTTTATTTTATTTCTTTCCACTCAAATTATTTCATCGTATTATAAATTATTTTATCGTATTCGTACGAGTGCGCGGATCGCAAACAAACGAGTAATGACAGGAGGATGGATAGAGAAGCAGAGAGAAAAATTCTATCAATCCTACCAATCACTAGCACCCCCACTTGTATTGCAGACAAATCCAGCCCATGAAGCATAGGAGGCAGGGAAGATCATGAAGAAGGTGGGACGGAAATGGTGGGCGCGCTAGTATCGGACTTAAATTCGAATTAAGAATGGAAGTAAGAAAGAGCGACTTTTCTTCGATATCGTTCTACTACACCTCCCTTCTCATTTGTATTATTCTTCCTTTTTTCCTCTTCTTTCCCTCCGTCTTTCGTTAATTCTGTACACACAATTTATTCTCTGATAGGACATTGTGTTCCATTTACAGCACAAAAAAAAGACTGGTAACTCTCTCTTGCTATTTTTTTGTGAGATTTCGCAAGAGGACGATTTTATGACAGGTCAAATACTAAAGCAACGGTTTTCTCGGCAAAAGTAACCCTTTGCATCCCATGTTGCATAACATCCCTTGTAGGGCTTCTGTCATATAATTATATTAGAATGGAAAATCGGGAGGTCTAAATTGAAATTTTACTGTTGTTTCTGAAGATTTGACTGAAGGAGTGTCATTAAAGGAATTGTGTCAAAGGATTTTTTTGAAAATAAAAAAGATATATATTTTTTGCACTCTGATTTCTTTGTAATTTCATATCTAGCGGTATCTTGAATCGCTGAATTCGAATTTAAAGTAAAAAAATTTCACAATAAGTTTACTCAGAGTGCCGGCTCAAAGTCCGACAATTTTTTAATTTTGTATAATATGTATTATAGCAAGAAATTTTGCTTATAGAAGATATATTAAAATTGGTATTCAATGATTTTTGTAATCGCTTTCAAATCTGAAATTAAAATTATAAATATAAAGATATTTGTTTGCATTAGTAGAAAAAATAAAATTATTATTAATATAAAATTATTTAATTTTAACAAAGAGAAAGATTTTAAAATTAATCTTCATTTAAGATTCAAGTTACAAAAATTAATAATATTAAATATCGGCGTATCGGCATGATACGAATTTACGGTAATAAATTTCTAAAATTTTAAGGTTGTAAAAGCAAATTTTACAATGCCATATTTTTATAAAAAAATGTATTCTCTTAAAGATTCATTGATACAATTTGCTGAATACTTCCGCGACAAAAAATACAATCCAAATTTTATTAAATTTTGAATGTGTATGTGTTATTAATATGCAAAAGGATCTATTTATGTTATAATTGTGCCGATGTATCGTTTGTCAATTTGTTATCTTTCCAAATAGGTCGTTCTGCGAAATTTCGAAGCCATAATAACGGCGTGATACGAAGTGGCGTCGATTGCGAGCATATTTATGGAGCAATATTTTTCATGTGGACACTTGATTCCATCCTTTATGGCCTATTGATCGTCTCTTGTTTATTCCTAAGTGCCAATAAGGGTACTTCGTCGAAGGGGATGATCGAGTTTGGATATCGCCTCGTCATTAATGTGGTCGATTTGCCAACTCCACGCTTTCTTTTAGTTTTCTTTATCGGAGGTTATATCGAATCTGATTGATAATTTGTTCTTATGTTGTATGCTTCAAAAATTAAATTAGCGTTTATACATAATATAATACAATAATACAAATAATAAATAATAGAATATAATAGAGAATGTATTGAAAATAGATCTATGTAATTAGCAAAAAAGTTGATATATAATAAAATATATAAAATTATAATTTATTTACATTAATGTTAAAAAAATGACGAGATGTTTTAACCTTACTTATTGTTAGTTTTACTTAGTGAGTAAAAAAAGATCATTATCAGTAAACATATTAAAAGAAACATCTTTTTGTTGAAAATAGCTGTTAGTTTAATTAAATAATCTTGATTTTTTAATTCAATTTCGGTCAGGGTTAAAACTGAATATTGTATGAATTAATCCAATTTCTTATATTTGAGAGATAAAATTATTGTATATATTTTAATCTGCACTTTTCAAGTTATAGCGTTTTTAGATTTTAAAATCAGAATATTTTATCTTCTAACAAGTAAGATGAGAAAAATGCCAATATGGTATAAAGCGGATCTTGGTACTTAATAATATTTTTAATGATATATGAGTCTTATAATTTCTTAGTTCTAGACAACTGCGCGCTGCATAATCGTCAACCTTTAAAACGCAACATCAAACTGAACAGTAAGTAATATACCAATTAAATTGTCAAGGCAATTTAATAATTCGATGCTCTTGAGCATCTTTTTAAATCCTATAAAAATAACTTATTGCGAATTGCGAAAAAAATTCCCTTAGTCGGGATTTGAACCTAGACCTTCTCTCTGAGCGGATGTTTTACTATTCAAATAGCAAAACGTGTGGTAATATTCATCACAATAACCGATAAATTTAGGAAGGATGTCTTTCAACCACAAATTTCTATCGAATACCCAAAATCGCTAACTCCAAGCTAAATACAAATAAAACCCAGGAGGGCATCTTATCCATTTTTAATGATTTTAAGTTACTTTCAAAAACGTCAAAAGTTTAACATATATATTATTAAATGCACACTACTAACGCTGCTTCATGAAACACTGTATGTGATTATTAGATAAATATGGCGGTCCGGTTTCAATTTAACTGCAACAACAAACTGTAGCATGTTAGATATTTTATAGAAATCTGTTTTAACGGCGATATGTAAATACGAATAAGTATCTAAATCGCAGGTTGTTTCAAACAGAATGTGAAAAATGTTAACATGGTGCAAAGCGGATCTTGGTGCTTAATAATATTTTTAATAATATGTGTATCTTACAATTTCTCAGTTCAAGACTTTTTTCTTGTATGTTTATTAATAATAATCTTTTTACTTACGACTTAATTTTTTAACATTAATGTAAATAAATAAATCATAATTATTTTATATATCAACCTTTTGTTGCTCCTATATAATTTTTATTTAGACTTATATCTTCAATATATTTTATCTTAATGAAAATGAGCAATTGCATTAAAGATATAATATAATATAATATAAATTCATTATTCCGATATATTCTTTTATTATATCTTTTATGTATCTAATCCTTTTGTAGAACATTCATACGATTGAAACATAATACAGTTGTTTTAATCATATGTACAACATTATGTACAATTTTTGAATTAGCGTTCTTTAAATTAATTGAATTTTATGCGTAAGATTACATTCTGTTATTACTTTTTAACACCAGCATCATACTTCACCTCGAGCGTTGCCTTTAAACTAATTAACCGGAAGTGTCGCTCGAAGTCCAGAAGGATACGAAGGGCGCGCGAGCTGTTTACCTCGTAGGAGATTTATTCCCTCGGTGCGACCAGGACACGCGCGTGCTACGTTACCCCGGGCCGGGCGCATTGTCGCACGCGTCGCCGAACACGTAGCGTATGAATATCTAATGCACCCCGTCCACAATTAAATTCGGACAATATGTTTTGTTTTCGGGAGGGGCCGAAGTGCGCCACCCTCGAGGCCGCTTGAAGGGTCCCCGATGGGGGCAGAGGGTTCTTCACCCCAGCCGAGATACACTCAGGGTGAATCCTCCGCTGAATAACGAACGCCCTGAGTGTAAATCTCGGCTGTGAGAAGAATACGTACTGACATGGACGATAATTTCTATCGTTTTGAGTGACGCCTGCGGTTTTCCGACAAATCTCCCCATAAATATCTTTTTCATATTTTTGATAACTGAGAAGTGAATTGTTATCTTGGACGTAAAAGGGAAAGATACTGAAAGATACTTGAAAAATTGGATTAGAAATTTGGTATGCCAGATTTAGCTTGCGCCGATTAGGCCCGAATATAGGGTTGATGCACGGAAAGAACGATTTTGTTGAACGGTCTAAAAATTTTGCTAAATACAAATCTGAAAATAATTTTTGTTCAATAATCAAAATTATTTATTGGAAAGTTAAAAATGACAGGCGTTGCTATAAAACATTTTGATATTCTAGCAATCGTTTTGACTTTCCAACAAAATTATTTTGATTATTGAACAAAAATTATTTTCTGATCTGGTCCCAGCAAAATTGTTCTTTCCGTGTGGGGTGTGCCGGATTCGACATATCGAATCCGGTAATTATTTGGGCCTTTTCCATATGCCGGGCAAAAAAAATTAACAAATTATATCTTATAAAAAATATAAACATAAATATATACATTTTATGTTTTATAGAAATTATATAATTTTTTGTTTATATCCGGTGCATGGAAAAGGATATAGTATATAGCCAAAGGGTAGGATATAGCCAAATAATTACCGGATTTGGCATACCTGGCATGCGTATTCCAGATTTAGTATATCTAATATATATGACTTTAATTTTAATATTAAAATCTTAATTAAAAATATATTAAATACATGATTTTAATATTAAAATTAAATTTATATAACAAATTCGTGCGCGCGCGGTTATTATTAGAATAGAATATATGGCTCTTCTCTCGAATACGTAATTATTTTCTTTTATTTTAGTTATTTTCTTTAATTTCTTTCTTTCGATTTTCCTCGGATTAGCATATCTTAATAATATCTTTTCTATTCTGATATACCTTTTCTTTCTCTACATTTCTGTATCGTTAGCAATAACTTTTATATTTTTGTATTTTTCTCTTTTAAAGCGATTATTTCAATTTAACATTTAATGTTTAAATATGTATTCTGAATTTATTTTATACTTAAAATTTAACTTAAAACGTGCTTATATATAAAATAAATGTTATATATAATAATGAAAAAAATTTATAATACCTTTATTCTAAACTGATTACAGTACTGCAAATTCAAATGTGTAAAAAATGCCTCAATATATGTGTGTGATTTTTCGTGTAAATATAATGTACTAATTATAATATACTACTATATATTACTGCACGTTTGAATGTGTAAATTTCCATTTTTATATACATAATATAGCGTTATTTTTATACGAAAAACTAAATCACACATATATATGGAGGCACTTATACACATTTGGATTTGCAATGTAATTACACGTTTCGAAGATTTGGTGGTATCGGCAAATTATCTAATTGGCTCTTATCAGTAAACGCGGTAGTGGCTCCTGCTAGATATATTTTTTTGTGAGTATACATTTGTGCGGTCCATTTATGCTGTCGTGGTTTTGGTTTTCTTTTTTCCTGATCCGCTTTACTTTTTTCTAAGGATGCATTCCACTAAACGCTCGCAACGCTCGCGAACATTATTTGTCCTTGTTTAACATTTGCAACAAGCACAACCATAAGATTTATTAAAATCCTATGGTCGTGCTTGTTTCGCAACCAGTGAAAATTCCATAAAAATTCTAATTAGAACATGATTATTTAAACATGTATAATTCTTGTTTTAATTCTTGTCGTCGCTTTTTTTAATAAAGCCGAAAAGGAATTGTATTGTTCATCATCTTATCCATTGTTTATAGTTATAATTTCTCGTAAAGTCTATATAAAATAATATATAAAAATAATAAAACAATTAAAGTGTAACTATTGTTGAAAATAGCTCTTAGTTTAACTGAATAATTCCGACCTCCCATCAATTCGATCTTGGTCAGCTTTAAAACTGAATATATAAGTTAATCCAATTTATGTTTGAGAGATAAAATTGTTGTACATATATGCATATCTATTTTGTAATCAATTTTCAAATCGTAGCACTTCGCGTTTTTAGATTTCAAAAAATCGAAAATTTTGATATATTCTACTTTGGAGTATTACATTTTCGAAAATAAATCTATCTTAAAATTTTGGCAATTTGATCGATTTGGCATACACTTTAAGTTATTATATCCTAAATTTTCGAAATTGAATCGGTCCTATTTCCCCACAATTCTGAGGGTAAGCTCTTGCTAATTCAATTTCATTACGTCGTCGCTTATTTGGGAAAACCGTTTCGATTTAACAATCTGCGATTTATACGTATTCACGCGTGGCGGCTTGGTGCGGTGTACAAACCGACGCTATTGTCGCTGCAGCTTTATGAGCGATGCAGCGAGCCGTGCATCAGTTCGTGGCCTACAGGTGTCCACGATTTGTGTCCTGATCGAGCCAGCCGCAAATAATTAATAACAGTGGAGCGACAAATCCCGGAACCGGCGGCGTGGTGCCGGCCGTGTACGTACCGCCACGAGAACAAAACTGAACAGGGATCAGAGGGTAGGGAGAGGCGGGGGGGACTAATGCCCGGCTAATGCTCGCGGTAAGCCCTTTAAAAGCATCCTAGGGATGGGGACAGGATCTGTCCTATACCACCTACTTACATGCGAATTTGCACCTACAAAAGGGTCTTGTTCAGTACGATTATTCGTTAAATTGCGCCGGGATCGTCCTGCGGCTCAAACAAGGACCTCGGCTCGTAAAGCGAATCATCGCGACGGAAGAAAGCGGCGCCTTTGTGTTCGCGTATTCCATTGTGCGAAGAGTCATTTAATTGATCATTACACGGAAAAAAAAGTATTCCGTTCAATTGTGGAGCGTATTTGAATAAGATTGAAAATACGAGTCACTTATAATCAGACACGAACATCCATGCAAAAAGAGCGTTGAATGTGACAGTCAAGCACGTATTTTATATCTAAAATTGTTCGAATTCAGGAGTGACGGGTGGCCACAAAAGAATAGCAGGAATGAATAAAAGCGTCGAACAGACGAGAGAGAGAGAGAGAGCTGTAAAATCGAGTAGTCTGTAAAAGGGGGGCTTCCGGCGGAAATAGGCTTAATTTCGCGTAGGAATTGAAACGGACCCTTGCCGGACCGCATCACGCCGCGGGGACACGCGACCAGGGTGTAGGATACGTGTATCGGCGACCGATAGCCGTCCGATAAGGTGAGGAGCGAGGGGAGCCTGATGGGCCGGGAGCTTGATCCCATTCGAGTCTCGAATTCGAGGCTTATCCGAGATTTCTTTCTCAATTCGCGCGTGTCCGTCAAGAATGCACGAGGATACACCTGCGGGGATAATACCTTCTTTAATGGCGTATTCATGCGCGTATAAGATCTCACCGGCAGAGAGTTTCGGCGAAGAATCTTCGGCGATCCTCTTTGATATAGGCTTTTTGTCTATTGTCACGGTACTGTGCAAAGGGAAACCTTTGTGGGAGCTTCTGTGTACTTCCGAAAAATGCGGAAAATTGTCGAAATTCATTGTAAAAACAGCCGGAGTCCTGTTTCATATTGGAATACGTGAGAGCGCATTACTTTCGTAACGTCTCGTGACACAACTTGGTGTAGTAACAATGGCAGCGAAAAAACGTGCGACCCAGCAATGGCGCGATTTTCTTCGACATTCACTCGTCGTCCGACGATCGCACCATGTCGGACGACGCTCGTTCGTGGAATTGATAGATGAGAATGCGAATGTGCAGGAATACACCGGCGGTTGGCATTCCCAGCGTCACCAGCGTGCAATAGGCGGCGTGGACCTCTCTAAGCTTTTAGCCCGGGCAAATAAATCGTGGTTTGCGAGAAGCCGGCGGCATTCGCGGATAAATCCCCGCGTTTTCCGGTGTCCCGTCGAACCTCCGGCTCGCCTCTCGTGGTGTCACGATACCTCGCTGCACTGACGTGAGCTGTTTACCTCAAAGGAGAAACGACGGGCATTACGCAGCATCTTCGATTCAACAATACTTTGTAATACAATTGTTTAAATTGAGAGCCAGAAGCGTAAAAGTAATGGGGTTATCTAGACGAAAATTCTCTTTTGTCACTATTCATTTTCTCTTTTTTGTATTATAATCTTTAACTGGTTTTTTCTCATCTCTTGTAACAGCCTCAAAGTTGCACAGTTTTTCTAATATAATTAATTAAGGGGTGAATTCATTTTTTTCTGCAAAACATTCACACAAAAGAAAGCTGCTAATAATAATACACAAGCTAAGAATAATTTTTGGAAATACTTATGACTGCGAGAAAGCTCATCTTATCCTAATATTTTTATACATACAATGTTCAGAAAAATGTATTTGTGAAAAAATCTAAAACTTTTTTTAGAAAAAAGTGGAATAGTGCTCTATTTCAAATGCATTGTTATACTAATAAGAAAAATAAATCAATAGAAAAAATTTATTAGCGGAATAAATCATTAATAAAGCGTACTCGAACTTTTTCACACGGCGAAACATACTGACGTTGATTGAAATAATTGATTAATAACTTATTATTGTATCATTTATTGTTGAAAAAGGCCTGAAGGAGGCCGAAACGTACGTAACAAAAGAGAGTTATAAGGAGATGTAACTATCATATGTGAAGACAAAATTGTTTCCAGCCAAGCGTTTAGACCAAGCGCTGCATTATTAGACGCACGTTATTAGATGCATCTCAGTGCCTTGAATAAAACAACGATAAGCTGTCATTTATTTATATGATTTAGCAAATTATGTATTTACAAAAAGTTTAAATTTGAAAGTTCAGTAACGCCATGAATAATAAACGAATCAACCTATAGGTACATCAATATGTACAATTTAAGAAAGATCGACGTGTCACTCTTCGAGCTTCGTTGAATGTCAGTTCCATAGCTTAGTATGACGCACTGATACTGTGCGGAAGAAGTCGGACTAACGTCGCAAGCACGACTGTAATTGACTGTAGTATTATTGTAATAATAAGTTATAATATATATATATATATATACATATATATATGTTATACAATTGGCCCTACATTTTTTTAACTACCTTGTAAAAAATATGTACCATTTATTGCACGGAGAGAATTTTTTTTAAATTTACCCTGCAAATCATGTTAATTGTGGGACAATATAGTATTTAGGCAAATTTTACTGTACACTACAATAAATTTTACTACTGTCAAATTTATTGTAGTGCATAGTAAAATTTTCCTAAATACTATATTGTCCCACAATTAACATGATTTGCAGAGTAAATTAAAAAAAATTCTCTCCGTGTAGAATGAGTTTCAAAATGTATACATACTGCAGATTTTGAAAATGTCAAAGATTGAAAATATCCCTAAAACGGTTAGGAACATCATGTCCAAATGTATTGGACCTACGGTGGTGCTGGTTTACACATGGACAGGACAAAAAAAAACCGATCTTTAAAAACTGTGAAATTTCTAACGCCATTATTGGTTTTAAATTTTAGCTGTCGTCTTTTGGTATTAAAACGTTATTAACAAAAAATTTTTGATGAATATCCTAGTTTTAACGAAAATTAATATTATTAAAAAGGCAATAAAATATAGTTAACACGTATGCAAAAAATGCTAATTGAATGTATTAAAACTTGTAGTCGATTTGTAGACGACTACGAAAAATTAACTGTCAGCCGACTGTTCGCAGTCGACTCGTAGTCGACGATGACTAAGATTCACCTATACAGGCTGCAAAAAACAAATAATATTGCAAAATAGAATTTGAAAGAATTAAGTTTATTATATTTTAAATATAAAATCACAAAGTTATAGTTTCTAAAATTATTATTTATAGAATATAGTTTATATGTATTAATAAAAAATATTTTTAAATTAATGTCAAATAATATTTAATAATATAATAATAATAGTATATTTATAATATAAAAATATGTACAAATCATAATTATAAAATTTGCTTCAGAAGATGTATAAGGTTTACACTTCTTTCTTATATTACAACAATTCGGACAATCGAGAATAATCAGGATCACATAAAGGTCTTCGAGGTGTAAAAGCCAACATTTGTCTTTACGGTTGCGATAAGTCCGGCTGTCAAAAAGATAATATTTTTCATAAATACACAAAATTACAAATTATCGAAATGCATTCTAAAAACCAAAGGATTGGGATTATTGAGTTCTGATGTTTTTGTTTTTGTTAGCCTATACATCTTCGAGGCACGAGTTTACTAGTGTGATGACAACATTGAAAAATATACTTGGCTTGAAACGTTATCGCGTCTTTTAATTTGTTGCTAACTGTAAGTAATTGTGGAAAATAGTTATTCCGGCAGAGTCCGTGTTGCGTTCCAAGTTCGCTTAATCCATTAAAGAGTTTATTGCTCGCATGTATTTGGTAGTAAAGTGTTCTAGACATCGTATAGGTACTTAAAAATGTTTTTAAAAATATTTTTTATGTGTTGTTAAAAACATTTTGAAAAATATTGATTGCTGATTGGATCGTAGTAATAACATTGGCAAATTCTTTTGCTGCAGCATGCAAAGGCGCTTAACTATGTAACAACAACTAGCAGACACGTAGAATAAATTTTAGAACATCCCTCAAATAAAGTCTAGCTATCGAGAACTACACACCACCACACCACCATACCACACACACACATACACACACACACACACACACACACACACACACACCACACACACACATAGAACTCAAAGGCTATCATTCAGCAAGACACAATGAACGGACTGATATACAATAGTCTGATACATTTTCCTACAATAGAGAGAAGACTGTAGGAAAGAAAGGGAGTTAGTCCGAGTCAGTCGATCGTCAATTGACTGACGTTATCCGGCCATCTTCCAGATTAGGAGGATTGGAAAAGGCCAGGCGTGGATATACGTACGTTGTCTTGGCCTTTATCCGTAGAAACGGGGGGGGGGGGGGGCTATCGTAATTTGATGCCGTCAATGCGAGGGGCGAGCAGACTTCTCTCAAGCATTTACTCGAGAAAACGATTGTGACAAGAGATGTCCGTTGCAGCTATCGATACTATCACTCGTTGATTTTGCCAAGAATGTGACTTTACCCCGAAAGTGGAACGACTTATGTCATTTTTCAAAGAAGCATCTTTGGAGAGCGAGAGAAACTATTTTACTTTTAATTTATTAAAAATACATATGTGATTTATGTAATGCTTGTTAGAAATAACTTTATTTTTCCAAGTTACTCTTTTAAATGTTGAAAAGTATATATAAATTAAATTAACCTCTGATTTAAAATTATACTGAAATAGAGTACAAAATTTAATAAAATCAGGCCAAAATAATTGAGGCCAAATTTATTAATTTATTAATTTAATGCGGCTGAAGAAGGCTAAGTTAAGTCGAAAAATGTACCGCGTCTGTCCATCTTAAATTTATTTTTGTACTATAAGATTAATAAATGCTGTCACCTTCGTTTAATTGCTCGTTAGTTTGGCCTAATTTCATTAAATTTTGATTGTTAATACATTGACAAGCTTGTCTTCATATTGTTCGTTTAAAGTACAACATTTTTTAACTGACTCTAATTGTCTATCAATTACTAACTTAAAATATATTTTAGAAAATTTGTGGAAGCTATATTATATGGCACTCGGAGAACAACACGGCAGTCGGAGATTAAAAAAAAAATTGCTTGGATTGCCAGCGCAATGAAATTAGCGTTCCCATGGAGTTGGATACGCGTCGGGGATCTTCGTGTGGATATCCTGGTAAATAAGATTACGTGAGCGCAGGGGCAAAATCCGGGCGGCGACCACAAAGAGCCACAAAGAGCGAAAGAGAGGACTTTGTCGGATCGTTGCACGCTTTTGCGCGAGGATCAAGACAGATACGCGATCTACGAGAGAATAACTTCCCCTTTGTAGGGCGGTTTTCGCCCTCGTGGACGATTTAAACTCGCGCGTACTCGCGTAGGCTCGTACACGGTGAGCCGGAAGCGGAGATCAACTTCGAGTGAATGCGTCGATCAATAAGTGATTAATCATGGCGAATTTTTATATGAAAATGTCCTCTTCGCGCGGCATATTTCTTATATCAAATTAATGGAAGTAATTTTGAAACAAACAGAATAATTTATTTCTTTATCTCTTCTTCTTTATTTTATCATCTTCGTTATATAGATTTGCCCTCCTTCATACATGTTTGTTTTGCGCGATTCAGATTGCATAACACATGGAAACCGGAATCTGCGCTTTGCTCTCTCTCTTTCTAGCAACGACTTACAAGCGCATAGTTACGTATCACCCCGTATATACGATATAAGCGATCCGTATATAGAATGGTGGATAATCCGATCGCATTGTTGCAAGTATGCCAGAACCGCCCACCGTCGCGGCCGTATAAATACGACCGAACGAGGCGTTTCCTGAGCGCATCTATGGTTTTTTTACTTTTTTTTTTTATTATCTCGACAGATGCGACAGATCGGGGAGAGAGAGAGAGAGAGAGAGAGAGAGAGAGAGAGAGAGAAGAGAAGAGAAGAGAATAATCCGTTTATTTCCGGGGGATTTAAGTTGGACCAGATCGCTCGGTAGATTTGCACCGATACTATCCTTACTCCGAGATTGGCAAATATGCACGTAAAGGTAAAAGTATACGATAATCTATATGGATCAATGAACTCTAATAGAGTTAAAGTAAGCTGGATATTTGTGTGGGATACCTACATGAAGTTATGCGTCTGTGGCTTTATCTATTATTTTTTTTATTCGTGGATCCACAAATTCTTGTAAGAATACGTGAGTTTTCATGGCTCTATTGATCTCTCTTTAAAAAAAAAAGAAAGAGAAAAATTGTGTTCTTTATAAAATACTAATTAGCTACTATTATGATGTATTAATACATGTATGTATAAAATGGCTTATGTTAAAAATAAGATTTCTCGAAAACAGGTTTTTATTGAAAAATGTTTCGTAGATACAATGTCCTCCCGAAACTACAAAATTTTTGTATAAAAATTTTCAAAACATTAATTTTCCAGAAATTTCAATATTTCATTTAAAATGAGTCATTTTGTATAAAGAGTACTTATTAGTATTTGCGTGACAATAATTATTGGTTATACTTTTGAGGTTGTTTTGAGATAATTCTTAATTTTAAACTATTGAATATACAGTCGAACCTCTCGATAACCCGAACTTCTACAATTCGGAAACCTCTATAAGACAAAAATTTTGTTCATTCTTTTCCGCTCTATTGCAGAAAACCTCTATAAATCGAAATAAAGTCTACCTTCACTCGAATTATTTGTCAGATATTTAGATGTATTATTTTACTTTTGTAATTCGAATTTAAAGTAGCCGGACCTTTATAAGTCAAACTTCTGTTGCCGCAGCCTTTATAATTCAAAGTTGTAGCTATGTGTAACCATGAGTAACAGCCTGGTATTTGTTTTATGATTACATTTATTACATGTATGTAGGTAATAAATAATTCATTGTCAGATATTGAATTTTTTTCCTTTAAAAGTCATTATAATCGGAAAATCGGAAAAATTATAAACTTTCGTACAAAGTCTCCATAAGTCGAATTTTCATTTGTTAACCCTCTTTTACTTGACTTTGATAAGTCGAAACCTCTATAACTTAAAGATTTTACCTCTTCTTAAGATTCGAGGTTCGACTGTATAATAGTTCAAATGAGAAGTGTTTAAAGTCTATTAATCAAATTGTTTCGAAATTCGCGCCTAAACACAAAACTGTGCGGTAGAGTGCCCATGGAAAGCTCTCGTTGAATACCAATGCAAGATAATTAAATG
The DNA here is from genome assembly GCF_000956235.1 of Wasmannia auropunctata. NCBI lineage: Eukaryota > Metazoa > Arthropoda > Insecta > Hymenoptera > Formicidae > Wasmannia > Wasmannia auropunctata. The sequence goes on along the minus strand of NW_012028505.1, from coordinate 190,180 downwards.
GAATGAGAGATTGATGAATATTTTTTCAATTGTTAGAAATTCGCTATTGAAGAACGTTAACTAATATGCATTAAAAATACATATATACGTGTTAACTATGTTTAATGTACATTACAGGAAATGGGAGCTATATTTATTCAGAACAAGAGAATGCGTTTAGAACACAATATAAATGTCTGTAGCATTTCGCGTTTGTATCGCAGGGCAAAATCAAGAATACGTTTCCCGATTCTTCTTTCTATGGGGACGGCATTTTCCGCTCCTGCATTGGTGAATAACACTTTTCCCTGAAAGTGTCGAGGGCGTTTGCTCTATCTTCGGTTTAACACCTGCGGCCGCGCATATAAGTGGTGTAGAACGCCTCTGCATATATATACAGATATATATATATATATACACACACTCTGCGCTCTTTCTTTCTTCTTTTCATCTTACCCCC
>NW_012028505.1:185985-188507 GCF_000956235.1 Wasmannia auropunctata | reverse complement strand
CCCCCCCTATTTAACTACCTGCGGCGTATATATATATTCTCACCCGGGGCGAGAGAGTTGAAGGTGTCGGATTTCATTGAGAGTGCCGGTTGAGCTACCGATGTTATGGAGGGACGACCCATATTGAACAAATCCAACTCCGCGGCTTGAAAATTCAAGAAATTCCATGACCAGACCGCTGGGCGCCCGATCTTCCGCCCTTTTCATCACGAGGAATTTCGTTCGCTGACCGCGATTGTATAAGGACGTTGACATTATGTGTCCTTTCTTGGTTCTTTATTATAGCTGTTGGATAAAAGATTATTTTTCCTGGAAGTAGCTGTTCGCTTAGCATTTATATGCTTAAATTAGCAACGCTGAATTCAATCTATTGAATGTATCGTATAACAGTCAGTGGCACAAGAACGCGCGCGCATATATTGAACTATTATATCAAAAGTACATTACATGCAGGGCATATTTCATATATACTTGTATTTAAAATACAATTTGTATTTTGTATTTCAAAATACAATTTCAATCTATTTTGTATTTGAAATACTAAAGAAATTATTGATAAAAATTCTTGACAAAATTAATACATATAGTAACTTGAATTTTTCTCATATGACAATTAGCGACACTAATTATTTTCGTCAAGTTTCAAGCAATATCAAGTCATCAGAGTCAAATTTCATAATCTCACATTAGTAAATAGATTTCTCGTGCGGTCGATACAGAACAATAGGACTGTTAAAGAGTGTAAAAGAGTAAAACAACTTTTCTTTCTCTCTCTAAAAATGGAGAGTGAACTGGAGGGGGGAGTTTATATATTTTTATTCTTAAAATAAAATAATAAATGTAGGTTTAAAATATATTCAATATAATCATAGAGAGTTTTGCTTCAGGTGGATGATCAATTACTATTATATTTATTAATTACCTATTTTTTAGTTTAAAACATCACATCTTGTAATAAAATGTAAATAAAATATGGATCTTCTGTTCAAATAATTAAAATCAAATAACATAGATTGTAAATTTTGATATTTTTCTAAATCTTTTTGATATTGTTCACAAAATAATCGAGTTTGAATATTCGAACTTGCACGCCGGTATCGCTCTGAGAGAGCGAGAGGACCCGTGTGGGATAAGAGGGCGAATCGGCGAAATTGCGATCGAGCAATCGAAGGAGAGAGCGGAAAGGATGCAATTCAACTGCAGTGCTGAGTTGAACGGATAGCGGATAGACGTATGCGATTTCAAAGTTTGTGATCGGATATTGATCTTTGATCACTGAAAACTATAGGCTGCGTTCAGCAGACTCAATCGTTGCACTGTTGAATGAACGTACTCTGCATAAGAAATTTTAAATTATTTGTAATATTTCCACAAATATTTAGACAAACATTTTCTCTAAAGATTATATTCGAATATTTAGATCTAGAGATATATTTATTAATTTATAAATATGTTTATTATTTTAAATAATTACATCCGATTAATGAAAGATTGAATTTATTCTATATATATGTACATCAAGAATTTCAGGAACTCTGGTTTAGTCGGTGATGTAAATTTATTAAATTGAAGCGACATACATGTATCCGTCATGATTTATAAGATCAGACGTAATCTCTGTTTAAACATTTTATAAATATTGCCATTCAACGAAGTTGCTTTAAAGGAAAATAACATATTCGCAATTTTTCCGAAACTTAAGCTGATTAATTATTTTTCGCTGATTTAACTCGCCGATTTAGTTCGAATAATAGACGGAAATTCAGTGGGGATCGCTTCAAAATCGTAATTGTTGTCGCGCGGGAGGAACTGTGAGGACGAAACGGTGAAAAAAGGGGAAAAAAATCAGAACAAATATTGTTGTTGCGTTGACGACGGTCCCGTCGTCGTCGTCATCATTGCGCCGGGTGAAAACATCGATTCGGCCCGATTCGATTTCTCAAATCCGACTCCCTTATGACGCGGCGCTCCCCTCAGGAATGTCGGCACGGTGCGAATAGCAATCGTATCGGGATTCGAGATTCGTGTCGCGGTTTTGCATGACAGTGGGCTCCCGGTTCCCCGAGTGAGCGCGAACGTCGAAATGGCATACGCTGCGCCAATCGGCCGAATAGACGGTGTCAAATCGCTCGTGCTGCGCCAATTTCTCGCCGATTTTGCCACGGGACTTCGATCCTTGTTCCTTCTCGTATCGCCGCCATTGGAAAACGTGACTCCGACATTATGTCGCCCATGGCGCATAGAGAAACGTAAAGCAGTAAGCAAATCGGCCAATCACAGTAGAAAACGTAAGGCAATAATCTTACGTTCTCTACTGTGAATGACCAGCTCACTTTCTGCTTACGTCTTACTGGTTTTACCTGCTACTTGTTTGTATGGGCTTTTGTATGCTGTTATTACAGGCAGGGCTGGGCATATTTCAAATACTTGTATTTGAAATACAGTATTTGAAATACAATTTGATTTTGTATTTTGTATTTCAGCGGAACACATAAAAGTATTTTGTATTTTGTATTTCAAAT
>NW_012028505.1:110049-183492 GCF_000956235.1 Wasmannia auropunctata | reverse complement strand
AAACTGATAAGCATTGCTATACAACGTTTTGATATTCTAGCAATCACTTTGACTTTCGCACAAAATTATTTTGATTATTGAACAAAAATTATTTTCAGATCTGGATTCAACAAAATTGTTCTTTCCGTGCAGGTTTCAATGTTTGTTTCAATCTTGTTCTCAATCGAATATTTTTCTTACATTCGACTATGATTAGTCAATTCTTACAGGATTACGATCCGACGTATTGTAGAACGGGCCTACGTACTGCATCGTTATAGATACAATTTTTATTGTTATAATTTTTATTTAAAAAATAGATGCTCTTCGTTGAGTTTAAGTAACGAATCACAAATGGAAATGCGATTAAATTTTTTTCATTTAAATCATATGGCACCCAACATTCAAACAATACACATATTCTAGTTTATACAAACGCTTGATTATACGTGATGATATAAAAAACTGGATTTTGACATGTCTGGAACCAGATAGATACAGCGTCACGAAGCTGATCTCTGTATGTTGCTAGACGATGCATCGTCAGAGAAATTTTCTTCATATAAGGTGCAGAGCATACAAGAAATTGAGATTCTATGTACGTCCGTCTTCGTTGCCAAGTTTTATTAATTAATATGCGTCTATTCATAACCCTCTTTTGAATGTTATGTTATAATATTAATGTGTATGTGCAATTACGTAAATCTAATAATATAAAATATAAATGAAGTATCTTAGATTGGTAATCTCCCGCATCATGTACCGCTGATTACTCGATTAAAGTTTTGATTTCATCATCATTCAGTAGGATGCGGATGTTCGGGCATGAACGATCCCACACGCAGAGAAAGGATTGGCCAACGAGCTAAAATATAGCCGTTAATGTGTGTTTTTAAAATAGGGATAAAAAATAGGACTACTCTATATATTTTTTTCTGGTATGGGAGGGTACAGTTTGCCATTAAGCTAGCTACCCCTCCTCATTTTTGACGTGATTTCCTGCTAAACGGCTGGAGCAACAAAATTCGGACTAGAGTAACAAATTAACAACAAAATAGGTTTAAATTTTTGACTAGATTCGAATTTAATTTATTGTAATGGTGGAAGGTTCAGCTTAATAGGGGTGTGCAATTACGTAAATCTAATAATATAAAATATACGTCCTATAATATTCATTAATATCCCATTACACATATATTGAATAAATAAAAAATAAAAAGTATTTTTAATAATTAAGATGTAAGTTTTTTTTTCGTTTGAATAATAATTTCTAAGAACTGAAATTATATATCTCTTTGGAATCGATCACGTTATGATCGTTTATAAATACACCTGTGTCTAATCCTGTTGTCAAGATTGGTCCGTTCCATTGACATTCTTGTCCAATCGGTTGGTTTGGTGGACAGGTAAATCGCTTCCCACCATTCTTTACAAATAAAGGCGGTTTCCTTCTTTTTCCTTCCCTTTGTCCCATTTTTTTTGAAAGAATTTGTTTTTATATTTTATTCTTCTCTTTTACAAGAATTTGGGATATACTTATATAGCTCTAGGTTATATATAATCCCAAGAAAAGATTTGCTTTGGTCACACAAAATCAGTGTAAAAAGATTACATGGTCAGAATATTCAAGTAGAAATGAGTATCACTTTTTTAATGATCTATTTATCACCTATTGCTCTCTTTGTGAAGTTACTGTGCTTTAACAAATACGAAGGGTATAGCGACAGAATAGAAAGGAACAAATTCGTTGTATTTTGGGAGCTATTTTAGAGAACGCATGGAGTGATCATATTGATTTCAGTAATCATGCAAATAATGATTACGAATAGATGGTTGTAGCTATCCGGTTACAACAAAACCACAAAATTCCATTTAGAGTTTTCAGATATTATTTTCATATATTTTATAAAAATGTTTCAAGTTTACCAGAGATTCCAACATGTTTGTGCCCGTTTCCATCAATGTAGATTAACTTTAATCGCGATTTAACTTACTTTAAGATGATTACTTGTCATCTTTTTTTTACCCTTATAGAGTTTTATATGCCCCAAAAGCGATAAAATGTGTAATGCAATAACGCTGTAAAATTTTGTAGTTAAAATTAACAAATATTTATGTACTATTTTCTAAATTTTAAAGAAGGAGCATTCTTTTCGTATTAAAAAAAATTAAATTATTATGTAAAACCTGTTGCAACTTCTCCGTGTAACAAATTAATTTTTTGTGGATTCGTTTCGCCTTAGAACTCGGAGCAGGAGTGCTGAACAGAAGGAGTTGTAGAGACACTCGTTGTTGAAATTGATTTATTTATAATAAACTTGAACTAAATAGATTCGCAAAGATGCAGTTAAGTTAACAATAACCGGACTTTTTATCTCTGATTTACTAACGAATTGATGTTATTACATCGATCTGATTCTTGCGTACTTGCGATTAGGCAGCAGTAGGGTAAAGTCATCTATTATGAGATTATGAGGTTACTAATGTGAGATAGTGGGGTTTTTGCTAAATTAATAAGCGCATGTGATTAATTTCATCATGAATTTATTACTCTTGGGGTGGGAATAGTGGGATCTATTTAGTAGAAAATTCATTATTAGATCACGCGTGTATTCGTTGAGAAAAAAGATTTATGAAATTGGATGTGGTCAAATTTTATTGAGATTAGCCTTTAAATCTTATTTATTGTATAATAAATAAATATTTGATAATAAATTCTGCATGTAGTAATAGAGTAAGGTTGTATAATAAGAAAATGCGAGATATGATAATTCGATTTATTGTGAAAATTAAATTTAGTAATCGTGAAACTGTAAAAGACGCGAGGCTTGTAATAATGATTAATGAGATATACAAGGAACGTTTAGAAACTTGAAAATTCAGAAAAATTTGAAACTTTGTGTAAAAGTAGAGCAGTTCATCCGTAGTACAAAACTATTTTCTGTTCATGCTGTATTCCGTTTTGAAGGGATGAAATCACCCCTTGAAAAAAAATCGGTTTTTTTCTTTCGAAGTGAGTATCGTCGAAATTATGAGAAATAGAAAAAAATGTTCTGAATCAAAGTTGAATGGCTTGATAATAAAAAAAATTTTTATTACTATCATAAAGTACACTACAAGCCATTCAACTTTGATTCAGAATATTTTTTTCTATCTCTCATAGTTTCGACGATATTCACTTTGAAAGAAAAAAATCGACTTTTTTCAAGTGGTAATTTCATCCCTTTAAAACAGAATACAGCACGAACAAAAAATAGTTTTGTACTACGGATGAACTACTTTTACATAAAGTTTCAGATTTTTCTGAATTTTCGGGTTTCCGAACGTTCCTTGTTAGTATAACATATCTAATATATTGTATATCCTGCATCTATGCAAAATTTAGAACAGGGGCACTTTACGCAGTTTGATCATATATCAAATATCAAGTGCCAAAAGTTCTGTAAATTCCATTACCTTGCTGCATTTTAGAAGTCTGAAAATTAATTTATAGAGGAAAATTTTATACCTGTTGGTTCGGAAAATGAAAAACAGGGGAACAAAAACCACATTTAAACCTGAAAATCTCCTGGTGAGAAAGGTATAATAAGTATGAATAAGGTAAATAATTCTTTAGAACTCCTGATGAGTTCTAAAACTCCGATCTGACTTTGATCTTTCGTGACTGTATATGTGAATAACCTTTTCAAGGCTTTGACTCTGAGTGACTTTCAGAAGCTAGTTATTTAGCCGCGAAGGAAACTATAGATGGCATTAAAATCATAGAAAATGATCGCTCTAAGGAGAAGGCATATTTGTTTAATTTTCATTTTTTGAGCTTTAGACATCTTCATTCTCGAGGGGTAAACCGCTGAGGGCATTGCGGTGTACAGATTCAAGGCATTGCTAGGCATTACTGGGCATTGCTGAACATTTCTTGAGCATTACTAAGCACTATTACACTTTATTTTTAAACAATTGACAATTATTTTATGTCAAACATATTTATAACACGTAATAAAATGTGAATATAAATAACGCTAAATAATAATATTGCGCTCTCACGATGCTATCCGTGGGGCAGTTACGATCAGGGTTAGAAATTGAGCATTATTACAAGCATTGGTGTACATGATTTTGATTAGCAATTTACCCCTCATTTATTCTTTAATTTTCATTGAGAAACTATACAATATCGCTATAATAATGTTTAATTATATCGCTATAATTATGTATTTTTCTGCTCTCAGCGTTACCCAGGATCAACGACGTTGACGTAGCAGGTCCACGTTGTTGATCTTGGATAACGCTAAGAGTAAAAAAATACATATGGTAACCATGTATATTCACAGTAATACCTAATATTTCATATTTTATCATTCTTGATGCATACAACATATTAATCTTAATTAATCGACTTTATTAATACGCCGTATTTATAAATACGAGGTACTCAGCGGTAAAAATGTACCGCAGTGTTTGGCAAGTCCTTGATCAAATGACAAGACAATTGATTAAAGATTTCGTGTATCTCCAATTTTTGGCGGTACATATTTAAGGGATATACTTATATCCCTCGTAATTACGTAGGTTTATATTTCAACGTGTACCTTCAATTTTTGGCGATACACGATTAAGAGTGTACAATAATCGATGCGTCATTTTTTTCCCATAGATCGTTTTTCAAGAGAAAGAATCTATGAATGGATTTAGGCACATTGTGTGAATTGTGTCAATAGTCAATGACACCAATTCATGCGAGTATCAATGGAAATCGAAAAGGTGCAGATCTCGCGACAGAGTGAATGGACAGCTTATTAAAGGACACATCCCCCTGGGGTCAGAGCTAGTGTACTCATCCCTTCGAGGGATAATGTAACTCGGTAGCGTGTGCGGATGCTATACAAATGCATTTCTGGCGAACATCTAGTAGTGCGTGTCATTCGTATTGCGTGGTGTGTATCTTGTTTTATCAGCGCTCGAACGTCAGGTCGATCATTTCAAACATGAAATTTATGAAAAAGAGAAAAAGGGAGGCAAATACACAAAAAATAGGTTTCACGCTCTTACAGTCGTGAAATCGAATAACATTTATTTCAACGCGTGTTCCAGATTAAAAAAAAATTTATATTTCGAAATATTTGCATTGTGCGCAGCGATTTTGCATTGTGCGATGCACTTTATGCAATCCGCGGCCGGTGTGCGAAACGTTTGTATCTCCGCCCGGGTGATACACCGCTGCTGTTTTCGTTACACGCCATTACACCGTTACATCCATGCTAAATATCCGGTTTGGTGAACCGTAGTAAACAAGCTCCCCAATTTGCTTTTACATCCGATCCTTTTGCTAATCGATTTACGATTCGCAATACCCCGCGAATCCGTTCAATCGGTTTTTGATCTCGCAGCGAAAATGCCATTTCACATATACGTACACGCGGACGCACGATGAACTGCCAATTTGCGATTCACCACCGAATTGCAATGATTGCCGCGATAAAAGTTTACGCGGAGTAAAGGTTTCAAAGTGCGAGCTGTGTATATATATATATATATATATATATATTTGCGGGCTTTGCAAAACAACAATATATTAAAAAAAAACAATTATAACAATATTGATAAAATTTAAAAAATAACGGTAATAATAATAGCCCAGTGATTTTCAAATTTAATTGCCGAGATTTGTAATAGGGCTGTTACTTTTTGCTCACTTCGAATATTTGAAGCTTCGAAAGAATTCGAAGCTTCGACGTTAAAAAGGCACCTTAAACTTCGATTTTTCGAAGTTTAAGGTGCCTTTGAAGCTTCAAAGTTTCGAAGTTTTGAAAAATACATTAAAAATTTGAATTTTCTTAATTAGATTGTTTTACTGATCATTATCTTTCTTTATTTACTCATATATCCTGTTTAATTATTAAATTATAACATTTCAAGTTATACTTTCAAGTTAATACTTTCAAATTTTTAAGGAATAATTTCGTATATATATATATATATATATATATATATATATTAATTCTTTTTATTTACAATATTTGTAAATTTTCTGAATAAATTTATCATTTGCACGAATTTATTTTTCAAAATTTCGAAATTTCAAAGACACCTTAATTAAATTTCGAAGCTTTGAAAAAATTCGAAGATTTGAATGCTGAAGCTTCGAAAATTCGAAGCTTCGAAGTTCGAATGTCGAAGCCTTCGAAGCAAATCACCAGCCCTAATTTGTAACGTTGCGAATAAAAATGTATCACAAAATATTCACCGAGCGTAAAAATAGGTTTGAAACTTTTACCGTGTCACACATATGAATAAAATATTTACGATTTTATTGCAGGGAGTGTTAAATGAAGCACGTTTCCTGAGTGGTTAAGTTAAGAATTAATCTATCCAGATAAATTTTTCTTTCAGTTGCCGAATCAAATCTGGTAAACGCGATTACTCGCGATACCGATAGTATTTACCGATGCATTTTTCTAAAACATCCCTCCACGCAATATCTTCGTGTTTCTTTGATCGCGTCGAAAGTACCATGATTGCGAACGAGATCGGCTCTATTCGGCGACGAGAAATTCGCACATTGTTCGGAATGGATTCTCCTCCCCCCTCCCCTCCCTCCACCCCCTCCTTATCTCTCCCCTCTCTCTTCAAGATGATCCTCAATCCGTGCGGTAATCGTCGGTGTACTTCCCGTCGAGAGTAAATTAAACGTCGAGCTTAGCCGATTTACGTCAGCATCGTTCACGAGGGCGCGGCGGGGTCGTCTCCTTTTTCCCGGCCCTCCCGGTCCCGTCTTCCTGGCTTCGCATCAATCTCGAATGCAAATTCGCGCCGGAGCCGCCGAAGAGGACGCCGAACAATCGACGCGGGGCGTCGGCGAGGGAAAATAAATCAAGACATCAAAAGAAGCCAGAGGCGACGATGTCGACGTCTCGTCGTCGCGTTGGATATCTTAATCAATGCTATCATTGGAATCTCTCGCTGAACCAATCCGGAATAAAAGTGATCACCGTCCCGATAAAATGGAATAGAGGGGGAGAGGGCGAGGGTGGGGATTGGAAAATGCGACGAGAGGGAGGAGGGGAGGGGGGGGGTTGGTTGCAGAAGTGCCCGACAAACAGATCTCGCCCGGAAAAACGGATAATTATCCGATGGTGGTCGAGATGGTCTATTTACATATCCGCGGCGCCGATTTTCACAATGGCGGCGCGCGCAGGGATTTAAATTAAAATGTTGTTTGCGCCGATACTTAAATCCGCCAGTGGTCCCTGCGCCCCTTTGTCTTCCGCGTCTCGATCAGGGGGAAGAAAACCGCGAATGTTAGGAGAACTTGCTCGTGTTTGCCCGACGTACAATGACGTTGTTTTTTTTTTGCCAGGTGTAAAGACGATTTTTTTCTTGCAGAAACGTAATAAGCGAATTCACGGAATTCCGCAAGACGAAAAAGAACTATCCCTTTAGCGCGAAAACGGAGAGTAAAGTTTGCGGCGGAGAAGGAGAAATAGCACTGCTTATGTTAGTACATCGTACTGATATCGTATTGGTAATCGTTTGCTTCTCGAACAGAAAGGATTATCATTGCGATTAGCCAGGTAAGTTATAGTACCGCCGCTCTCCCGCGCGCTTATAAGACGAGTGTATCAACGAGCAATTTTGATGACGTCTCCAAAGTAGTGCTCGAGCATCCCGGTGACACGTGTTCCTGACACCTTGTATATTCGCGAAGGACGAAGAAGAGGAGGCGGGCCGTCTCCGCGCGACTTTCGACACCCTTATTTCTTGTGGCTTTTCTCCCCGTCTTCTTAACAGACGGAAGCCGATGTCTAGCGATATAGACGGTCTCCTCCCCTTCCCTTTCGCTCACTCGCTGGCACACAATCGCTGAAATGGTGTATTAGTGTTCGTTTCTTTCGGAAACCGTAAGTCCGTCGTGAGAGGAACGTTTGTCGGGATTGCGTTGTCCGCGTGAGAAATATTAGACAAGTGTGAACCGCAATTCCCGAAAATTACAAACAGATAGATAGGTATATATATGTATATACAATAAGGGAGTTTAAAAAGGGATTTATGGAGTTGTTAGCCATTATTAACAAGGATTTGACGTTACGATTTTTTTCTGAAATGAATTTTAAATAAAAGTAACAATCTATATGTTTGTTATTTCTCTTAGTTACGATAATTTCGGAAAGATGTAACCGCAATACGTTAGATAGTCTTTTCTCACGCTGACGCAACGTGTTGTTCCCAATATCTTCGAGAATCGTAATTCGATACCACGCGCACGATTCGCTTTTGTCGATGACAGACCCGTTGTCTCCCGAATTTATTCACCAGATGGCATGGGCCTCCGATCGATTATGCAGAAATAATATTTTTTGATAATCGTCGCGGAAATCGATTAAAGGTGCGAGAGAACGGTCTCTCTCTCTCTCTCTCTCTCTCTCTCTCTCTCTCTCTCTCTCTTTCTCTGTCTTTTTGTAGCCGGGATCCGTTACGCTTCTCCACGTCGATAAAAAAAAGAAAGAAATTGCATTGTCCCGGGGAAACGGGATAACTCCCGAGGACGCGAGGGGCGGAAAAGCCACGGGTAGAAAAGGGGTAAGGAAGCGCGCGGCTAGGAGCCTTTCCACGGGACATAGGATATTGTATCCCATAAACGCTCTTATTGTGACCCACGTGTGTTACAAATTCCCATTCGTGCCCTTTGGCTGGGAATAAACCCTTTCCTTAATTAGCATTGTATGGAATTCCTATTGGCGAATCTCCGTCTACGAATCTCTCTGCTCTCCCCCTTTCCTAACCGCCCGCTCCTTTTCTCTCCCTCTCTCTTTCCTTCTTTTTTTTTCTCTTCGCTCGCTCCTGGAAGTTGAGCTGGATGACTGAGACGATCCCCGAGCGTCGATATACGTTTATTGGATGTTATTTCAATCGCGGTCCTCATCGGAGTAGATCCTTCCGCTCGGATCCTGATCCGCGGTAGAAAATAAGGGGAGAAGTGCGAGGGGAGGGAATACTAGAAACGACTTTTCGCATTTCGAGGCGGGAGCCTCGCGGTGATTGACAGGCCTCGGGTGTTGCAAACTGCGTGCGATGCTGTTTGCAGCGCGTGTGACGTTATACGTCTGGGAATTACCGCCGATTATTGGAATGCGCTTGAATATTTATAGCGAAATATCATCAGCGAGATGTAACGCTTACATATCAATAAAATATTTCTGTTGCGCTGTTCCGTGACAATGCTGGCGACCTGGGTTTGACAGCTCCTGATATTCCGCGCGTTTTGTTAAAATTGTCACACAATTGTGAGCATGTGTATCGGATTCTCCCTTTGTCGTGCAAATCTTTTTAACGATCTAATTGTTACGCAATTGTTCGTTAACGCTCTAGGGACAGCATCGTCTTATCATTAAAAAAAAATAACTACTGATTTCATCCAAAAATCTGATATAAGTATTTGAAAAATCTATCGAAAGGCTCTATTCGAATATATTCGATTATATCAATTTGATTGATATCGATGTATATCGATTTGGCGATAAGAAGCATAAGGGTTGTCACACACAAAATGCAGCTTTTATGGAAAAGCAGCAATTTTATTGGTTATATAGTTCTCGATCTGAGAATTTGAATCAATTTCTAGTATCGAACACAAGGCTCAAAGTCCTGTATCCACGATGCGAAAACGGCCCAATTTCTCGAACCGAGAACTGTGTAGCCAATAAAATTGCTGCTTTTCCGTAAAAGCTGCAAGTTGATTGGCTACACAGGTCCAGGTTCTTGGTCCGAGAACCAATCAACTTGCAGCTTTTACGGAAAAGTAGTAATGCTATTGTTTATACAGTTCTCGATCCGAGAACTTTGACCGATTTCTAGTATCGTGGACACAAGCCTTAACAGCAGTGACATCAGCTAACCTAGCCGTAATTTCGAACTCTGATAGCAAATTGTTCATTGTTATTTATCTTTTTAATTTTTGCGTATTGATGCCATTATACATTTTGAAACACGAGTGAAGAGTCAGCTACTAGTAATTCATATTTATATATATATAGGGCATGTTTCGATATGTACTGCCAGTTCTGAAGATCTACGGTAAATGTAACGCAAAGTATAGATTTTCAATATTGATTTTTTACAAATTTTTTCATATTGGTAGAGTGTATATCGGAACACGGCTGTTGGCTAAAATCTGAACCAATGAGCATGTTATGTAAAATCATAGCGACTTTACGCTGGATGCTCATTGGTCCAGATGATCTTATGCTGTGCATATGCAGCTACGTTATTTTGTGTATGAATAGCCCTTACATTTTAACAGCATTCAGCAGACTCAACAGTTTAGTGAGCGTTCGCTGCTATTGGTGTATTCTTCTAGATCTAAAGATCTAATTGGAATACACCAATAGCAGCGAGCGCTCACTCAACTGTTGAAGTTCGCTGAATGCATCCAATGTTCATTGTTACATACATTTCCATTTTCAGTCCTTAAGTGTAACTAATTTGCATAGATTCCGAATTTATCTCAAATTTCATCTTAAGCGATCTGAGTGTACAAATATGAAACTCACTGTAGAGAGTTAATCATTTCACGCTCGATTTTTCTATTCGAAGAATAACAGTATCTTACAATTTTTTCGTCTGGAAAAATGGAAAGCTGTACGTATAATATGTATGTAATATTGACCATGACATCACATATATCGTAGGTTTCTACGCTGATTAAAAACGGCGGATTAGGCTGGCATCCGAGATTCTTAGTGTCTCTCCAAAGTCGCCGGAGTATATACGAGCGACGCACGTCGCCGTAATCTTTCTCGCGCGGCGCAGTAATCACCGTCGGTTGTGCGGCGCGATTCGCGAGATCGTTTATATTACGCGTGCCAATGGGACTGGACAGCCCCGACAGATATATTCCCGGCGGTGGTGTCGCGTCTGGTCTCGCGCTTTAAGTGGACATACGAGGCGCGGCGGACGTGAGACGGGCGGTCGAGGCCGGCCGTCAGGCGATCGAGGGAGCTCGGCGGCGCCGCGGAGCTCCCTCCCGGAGTCCACCGGAGTCTTCCTGCTATCGCGCGCCCTGGGTGGCTCCTCTTGTTCGCCGCGACGTACATTAGCGTCTATCGTTTCCCCGCGCCGAGATCCGATCGAAGAGCCGCGCTAGGTCCGACACTATCGCGACGTATCTGACAGCCGTCGGGCCCGTCAAACCGACCGACCGGCCGACCGACCCCGGCACACGGATGCAACGCAGTTGCAACGCCGCGGAACACACGAAACACGTTCAGCGGCGCGTAACGTTGTTACGCGTGTTTTTTCAATTTAACGAGATAACGTGTATAAGTTAATTCGCGAATAAGTTTTCGCTCGCGATTCGATCGACTCGGGTGCAATTCAATTACGCGTTAGTTACCTTGGGTTGGACGCAGGCGAGATAATTATGCGACAGAAAATAATAATTCAATAATTTTACATTTCACATCGAAAATGCAAATACAGGTTTTGGTTTCCTGCATAATTATAAAGCGCCCTACTTATATGCATTTTTATAGAAACCAAAGAAGGTTTAATAAAATAATATTTAAACTGTTTTAAAAATATTATCTTTTAATGAAACTATTTTCTTCAAACTTATTTTTTGTTAGATGTACAACGTTTACGTCAATTTGCGGAGGTGCTTGTAGCGGCATTAAAACGTCCAAGATTCAGAGGAAGAAGTTGTGGGAATCTCTGCGATTTCGCGCGTTCGCGGACCTGGGAATCGCGAGTTTCTTAAGCACCCGTGGGTACGAGGAAGACGTGAGCAAGATGCCGAAGACCCTGACGTCCGAGAAGAAGCCAACCCCAAGTACCCAATCAGATGTCAAGACGGCGATTATTTCTTGGCGTGTGAAAAATGCCGTGGGATGGGGGAGAGCGGTGAAGCGGGGGAGGGGGGGNGGGGGGAGGGAGAGGGGAGGGGGAGGGATGGCGATCGATGATTCCGGATGACAGGGGAACACGTTGGACTTGACAGCATCGCGCGGCGGCGGTGGTGCCGGCGGATGCATGTAGTGAACCCCGGCGAACGCGCGCAACACCTGCGAGAGCGCCAATCAGGTTCGGCATACACCGAGCGAATGCTCGCCGGCAATAAATCAACCGACGTCTCACCCAGTGGAGGTACTGCCGAGGAACGGGCCATTATTTATGGTCGTTCGTTAGCGTGGCAACAGTTCGAAAACGTGTGGAACCGATGCGTTTAGGACTCTGTGTGGCCCCGTGCGACTCGCGTCATCGCGGACCAGCGCCGCGCCGCGCCGTGCCGGCAGCGCCGGCGAGAGAAGCGATCCTCAGAGAGCCGGGGCCCGCCGTGACCGCGCCGTGGCATTACGAAACCGTCCGCGGGCATGCAGTACTCCAATAGTATCGTGATTGGTAAAAAAAGGGGAGATCTACACGCGTCGCGTCACGAAGAGGCAAACACGTCGAGCGTTATTCGAGCGGTAACCCGTCTGGGATCGTTAGACAGTTTTTAGCGAGGATTCGAGAGGACCGAGAAACTTCATTTTCTATAGAAATAAAGAGTTCGTGCTCCGCGATTATCGCGAGGTAAATAAATCATTCATATAGATTTCGTTTAGCTTTAGTTCCCCAAATATTAAAGTCTATTTTTTTTTTCGAGATCTGTCAAATTCTTAGCTTCTTCTGCGTTCCCAATTATTTAAATCTTAAAATCTCTATGCTATCTATTGTGCAATTTTCTCTCATACACAGATCGAATCGCTTTTTACTGCGATCGTATGTTTGTGTCACGCGAGTTTTCGGGATCGAAACCCAGCGAACACCTGCAAGTAACATGTAACGCACCTGTTAGTTGGAATTTCTGAATAATTTCTTTCTCAATAATATAACTATAATATAACACATATTATAGCTACAATGTTGAGCGAGAAATCAACTATAACAGGTATGTTACATATGTTATACTTGGTGTTTGCTGCAGGGAACACGATATTTCCTCGCTGCAAACTTGCCGTCGCGATGATGTCCAACGTATGCAGATGGATAATTGTCGAGAAGAGCTTAACCGCGCGTGGAGAGTGAACGGTAGCTTATGTGCGGAGATCCCGCGCTTATGAAGGGCGCGATTTTTCCGCGGCAAATATTTACCCGCGGATTCTCTATTAGTTTCGTCATTTTCGCGCGACAATGTGCGACTATTTCCCTCTTCTCCTCAACATTCGAAAGAGGGAGAAACGACCACATTTGTGCCGGCGGGAGACAGAAAGGATTTCGCACGCGATATACGCGACGCCTGAAAAGCTGGAAGAGGCGAAACGATGACGAGGGATGGGAGGAGGGGGGGGGGAGGGGGAGAGAAAAGGCGAGTGCAGCCGAGTGCGTTTGAAACTTTTGCGGGAAATAGGAAAGATATTCGAGCTTGCCACGGCGGTCTAATTACGAGCTACGTGAGACAAAGCCTGGCGTTATGGCGGTGCGCCCGTGCATTTTCGCGCACACACAGGAAACACCTTCGTCGCGGCAATGGGAATCAAGAGAGAGAGGGAGAGAGAGAATTTCCGCGGCGTCCTCCCGGCGGACGCGGGCGACGAATGGCTGGGTGGGATAGATGGATGGATGATACGGTTAAAAAGATCTCCGCCTGTGTGTGTAAAACGCGCGCGATGGTTATGGCATATGTATAAGCTATAGGCTTCTAGCGGAGGGAAGAAAAAGCGCTTTGAGGGCGGAAATGGAAGGGGAGCTGAGGCGTGTAGGGAAGAGGGGGGGGGAAGAGGATGCGCAAATCTAAATGTTATTTGTAGTATTCATCAGCGGCGTCGTTACGCGGATACGTTCGCAATGTTTGCATAATATGCCGCGTACGTCGTTAATACAGCGACGCCGATTAATGCGGTATACATATATATCGTAATTATGTATCGCGCGCGCCGTACGAAGACGTCCCCGCACCGATCGCGTTATCGCGCTTACAAACTCTTTGCCGTTCCCCTCCTTTTTCCATCTTCACTTCCCTTTTCGGTTTATGTATTTCATATATATCATTCCTTTTTTTCAGGGAGCCATTTCTTTATTGCGCGCGCCATTCGCGTCTTTCGCGCCGCGAAACAAAGGTTGGAGCTTGCTTCGCGCGATGTATATACTTTGTGCCTCAGCTGCGCTCCAGACACTCTGTTGCAATTGTGAGGAAGGTCAAAAAGTAGCGGAAAATGAAGTTATTTGGACGTCTGAAAATTTAAATATTTCGAAAATCGAAAATCTGATCGTGATGAAATGAGAATTACGATGATAAGAATCTGAGAAATAAAAGAAATTTTTAAAAGTTCAAAACCTAGGCTGGCATAATATTTTTTGCAATTATTTCTTTGCAGTATTTTAAGATGCTTATTCGGATTATTAAGAATTGAAGATTAATTGTAATCTCTCTTTTCCATTTTCATTCTAATGATTGCGTTGCTAGTTCGATATTGATTTGGCGCGCATCAGTTTAAATGACTAAATAATGGATTTAAACATTCAAGTAGAAATAAGGCACTGATTGGGCACTAAGATCCAGTCATAAAAAGCGCTCTCATTTGTAAAAAAATTTCGCAAGCATATGTGCATAATATAATTTGTGTGAAAATCTGTGAACTTCTACTTAAAATGTCTAAGTTTAAGAATACACACGCGTGTCCTTTCGTTGTATTTTATGATTGATCGCCACTTTAGGTTTTGAAACGCTTGATGTACCTACACAATTGCCACGTGATAATATTGATCAGATATCTGTTATATCTTCAGAAATTTTTAGAAATTTACTCCCGATGTAGACTAATGGAGATATTTCCCATTTCACCTTCACGACCCTTCATTTCATAGGATGGTCACTTAGCCGATGACCAACGGATATCTTCAATTTGTGGGAAACATGAATAAACGTTCTACAAAGTACTCAGAGAGAGAAAGAGAGGATGACTATTAATTTCTTATATGATCAGTTACATATATAGGATATCCGGAACGAATTCGTAGTTTTGATAAAAGAGCTTCAATCACGACTAACAATTTTTTATATAATATATACCTATTTTTATATACATTTTATAATACATGTATATTTCTTGTAATATTATTATATTTTTATTGAGACATCGAAAATTTATTTCAATTGAAACGAATATAATAGAATAAAAATCGAATATGCAGAATAAATGAAATGTTTGAAGGAATCGCGACATGTTGAAAGCAAAGAGTAATTGTCTTTTATATGCACAAAAAAAATGTATATGTATTTGTATATCTTTTATTTTGTTTTAAAAATATCAAGTATTATTGAGAAGAAAAATTTTCGAAGAATTCCTTTTATTGTCTGTCAAAATAAAATAAATCCTGTACTTGTTAAGCTCAAATAATCTGTCAAAAATTACGTTGTTCCCCAAATTTGCGGTGGAATCGATCAGATCGAGGATTAGAACTCTATTTTTGCGAGGCAGGATGAATGCGCCCGCCACTAACTGGACTCCTTCGGCGCGCTGACGAGCAGCAATCGCGATTGATACGGGATCCTCGCCTGCAGCCCACCCTGGAATTTATTTTTCCACAGCCGCTGTGGCCGTGTGCGCTGTGGCCTGACCGGACACCGCCGCCGCGTTGGAAAACGCCGTGAGAAAGGCGGCAAACGTGGATGACTATTAATTTCTCCGCGCGGCGCTTGGCATGCATTAACGCTTGATTCGTGCACTCGGACATCCAGCCGATGGATAGATAGATGGGTAGATAGCGAGCGCTATAAAGAGGGCGGAGAGAAGGACGACGCGCTCTCGCGCGAGGGTAGGAAGGGGAAGAGAGAGAGAGAGAGAGAGGAAGACGAGGAAACGAGCAAAGATTGATAGGACAGAATTCTACCGGTGGATTCGTAATGGATAGCCCGTGTCCGAATTCGCCAATATCCCCCTCGCAACCCCTCCCGCCGGTCCCTCTCGCTCGCAAGCTCGCTCACCCGCCCCTGTGTATTCTGACCTGATACTTTCTAATGGAATCCCCGATTGTATGCCTTATCAATGGCGGGCCGCGCGCGTAATACCCGACGCGAGCGGGGTGAGCGGGCGGCGAAATCCATTATTGTGACGAGAGCTCTCGCTCTTGGGATAACTTATTTTTTTTTCTTTTCCCGAGGACTTTCGAGGTGGAGCGGCTCGCCAGTGACAAGTATTATCCTAGCTGGAAGTACTCGAGCCGCGTTCCGTGAAATCGTAAGAGTCACGACGCTGCGCAACGACCGGAGATAAGGAGCGAACGAGAGCTGTGTTATTGTAAATCTAATCGCGGCGAGAGCGAACGCGATCTCGAATCTTTATTCCGATCCAATCAATGATTCCGAGAAAAATAATTTCTCTATGAGGATTAAAATTTTATATAACGTAAGTGCAGGTATTGTGCATATATTATATGTCAAGATACAAGTATGATAATATAAATAATTGTGTAATCCAATAGATCACAGATAACTTTACGACAGTGGCTTATAGCAGTATGTCTTAGCTATAAGAGTATAAAGCACTCTTCATGGGCCAGTATCCAGAATTTTTTTTTAGGGAGAGAGGAGGGTTATCAATCCTGTTAACGTATAAATAGCATGAATTTTTTGCATTAATGAATTGGATAATCTTAACGGAGAGAAAATGATATTTTATGTGATAGCAAAAAATTTACTCAGAGTTAAAAGTAAAGTTGAACTTTATAATTAAAAATGGAAGGTAAATAAAAATTTCAGGGAGATTTAAACCTCCTAAATCTCCCCCCCCCCTCCCCCTCCTTGGATACGCCCATGGCACCCTCAATTTATTGCATTTTCTTGAAAAGATGGTAATAAAAGCTATAGAGAATTAATAAAACATTAAATAGTTTTATTATATAAATGCACAGAAAGAACGATTTTGTTGAAAGGTCTAAAAATTTTGCTGAATATAGATCTGAAAATTAATTCTTGTTGAATCATCCAGAAATTTTGTTGGAATTTTAAAAATGATAAGCATTGCTACAAAACGTCTTAATGTTCTAGCAATTATTTGACTTTCCAAAACAATTATTTTGATTATTGAACAAAAATTATTTTCAGATCTGGATCTAGCTAAATTGTTCTTTCCGTGCAGATATTATTTTTATAATAAAACAAATTTTAATTTATTCTTCGATATATTTCCATCAATTTCCTTTGTACTATGGCTAAGGCTGTACATTTGGATTTGTGTTCCCGCTGTGCTTTAATTGTCTCTTATTTGCAGGTTGTCTCTTTTTCAGCGGGTAATCTTTCTCTCTCTCTTTCCTTCGGGAAGTCGCCGTGGTCTGTCGCGCAGGCAGGCTATTAAATTCTTCAACAGCGCGAAAGTCGAGATAGTTCGCAAAGGTGGACCCCGACAAAGGGGACCCTCCTCTATCGGGTGTCCCGAGGAAAAGGAGAGCGCGCGCGCGCGCGCGCGCCGGCGCTCGTAAACTATGCGAGCGCGCGAGGGCCCATTGAGATCAGGCGAAGCGTGATATTTCAGGCCGCGGCGCGGCGCGGCGTTTCGTGCCCCTATAAGATCCGTATTATGCAAAGGAGCGTGGAATATATCGCGTGTTGCGAATCGCGCGCGTCGCGTCGCTGCGCCGACCGTAGGCGAAGCGCGCGCGTTTATCCACTCTCGGCCAGCCGTTAAAGACGCGTTACGACGCGTGACGGAACTTACGGTGTGTGTTTCTGCGAAAGCGCGCGTGGTGTAAAGTGAATTTTTCCGTAAAGGAGAGGCAAAGAAAATCGGGCACAAAACGGGGCCTCCCTCTCTCAATGCGTTCGGAAATTATTTAGCAAACGAGAGAAGTCTGATTTTTTTTTCCCATTGGTTGTTTGTTTCTGCACGAACTCGTAAAATTGAGAAATAAAATAAAATATTATTATACACATACTAAGATTTGTCTTGATCAAATGTGACTGTTTTTTTTAAATTTGTATTGATTTACATTGATCAATATTTTCATTTATTATTGTTTTATATACCTTCATCGCTATATCTTCGAGTTAGAGACACGAGGAGATGTGTTTCCGCTTTATGTCCTCGCCCTGAATCAGCCCGAGCCGGTTATTCCCGATTGCCCCGATAAATTTTTCTCAAGAAGGGAAAAAGGGTTCCCTTTTACATCGAAATTGTTTCTTCAGTCCTTTTGAAACCCTAACGTATACTTTTGTCGGTTAACGATCGCCTCGTTTGTATAGCAGGTGAGATTTTTGACAAAAATGCAACCCTTTTCAACTCTTTCCAGATCCGTGTGAAATCCGTGCGTAACCCCTTCCTCGCGAAACGAATCTTTCTACCGTTTCTTTCTTGTAATCTCAATGGTCCCTGTGACGACTATGTGCCATGAAATTTCGTTGTGGCTTTTGATTTCTTTTCTTATTCAGCCGCAAACTCGCGCGAACTTCATGTCTTCAATTTCGCAAAGAGAAAAAAAAAGAGAAAATCTCCGAAAGAACGCGTAATGTGTGTTCTTTCGGCGTCTCGTGTGCGTGTGGCAAAACGAACAGTTTGTCTTGTAACCTCTCAGAAAACGGGAGGGCGAGAGAAGAGAAGGTGGCCAGGAGAGAACTGCATAAATATGCGGGTAGAAGCTCGAGAGGTCAGAGACGAGCTTTTTTTTATTCGCCGTGATTCGGCCTCCCGCGGCTGTTTTGGAGCGATTAATTTGGTTTTATGGGGCCGCCACGCGAGAGTCACGACAGAAATTGCGTAAATCTCTCTTTCCCGCAACGTGAATTAGAAACATCTTGTTGGGAGCGAAAAAAAAAAATCTGCTCCAGATACGCGGCATCTGGAGAGTTTCTTATACGTTTCTGTTTTCTCAGCTCCTCTTCAGATCCCTTATTTTTCCTCTTTAAATCGTAAACTCCACCATGTCGTAGGTACACATATACTCTGTCTCCGCTTATAATTTTCGGTCTTTCCACTCTGCCTCTCGCACTCTGGATTATGATACCCGCGGAATCTCCGTCTCTCCCCCGAAGATACAATAAATCCTCTCCTTCTCGCTCCGCCTCTCTCGGATGTCTACGTGTTCGCGTGCGTGCGCATAATACGCGGCCGCTAAGCATACACGCATTTCTGCCCGCGTATAATGCCGGTAATGCGACTGTCGAGATTGCAATAAATTCCACTTAGCCGCGTCTCGCGACGCTAAACGCGTTTCGAGAGTCGCGCTACTCCGTTTTTCCTTTTCGTCTCTCCGCGCGCTAGAGGTGGTATATATAGTGTCGAGGCGTGCGTTCCTATATAAATTGCGACGATTAATTTATCGCTTCCAAGTTATAGACGCTCGATTTTACGAGCGGATCATCGCGACACTGATTATTATTACAGTCGCGAGAGAAGTCGTATACGCGTATCGCTTTTAAATTTAAACTCATTTTAGATCTGGATCTCGCGTTGAATGGGCTTGTATTTATAATTTTATATGTCATGTTTTATATATATATATATTTTTTTTTTATGTATTTTATATACGTGATTTTATATACACGACTCAGAGGAAAAGAAATACAGTCGTATACAGATGACAACTACAAGTTTTACATGTAGAATTAATGTACATATATAGTTGAATAAACTACATATTTTGCACTATATACATTAATTCTATATATAAAATCTATTGTTGTCATCAATATAAGTTGCTACCACCTATATGTTTTTTTTCCGATTCTGTAAATGTTTTTTTATATTGCACGTCATACGAAATTATAAGTAGAATTCTGACGTGAATATATAGATCGTCTAGTCTATAAAAGACTTTATATGCGCCCTTATATACATATTTGGGGCATATCAATTATCATATTATATGTAATGTTGTAACCACAATCGCAAGTTTTTCCCATATTCTAAATTGAATACATTGTAACGTCACAATAGTCACGGTGTATTCAATTTAATTTGGAATAACATAATATCTCGCATTACCGTAAAAATGCCCCCGCGCGCACAAAGAGGGGCATTAAAATTACGAACTGCGGCACTCGAGCCTCATTCGATCGCGCGATGCCATTATTGGACTCGACACTCGAGGTGACCGGGCGTAATTTATTCGTCGGCGGGTCGCGCGGCACCGAAGGTGACAATGAGGTCTGGCTAAGGAGGGTCGATCCATTGACGTGGACGAGAGAGAAAAAACGCCAAAGACTTTGCTCGCTGCAGCTACCTACTACAAGGAGAGAACGAATTATCGAACGCGCGGCGGTGCAACCGTTCAGTTGCCGCGGTAGATTAATGTTATTTCAATGGCGGTAGAACTCAGGCGAGGGGGAAAGAGGGGGGGGGGAGGAGGGGGCACACATCGCCGTAACTGACCCCGATTTGCATCAGAATCGGGGGGTGAAATCGCGAGGGTACGGCGCGACGGGGGCAAAGGAGGCGCCCTGTTGTCGATGCCTTTGGGAACGCGCCAAACCGTGTGCGGTGTTGTCCGAAACACGTCCGAAAAAGTGACGCGACGCGGACCCCGCGGTCCGGTTCTTTCCATTCTCCAGCCTGCGAGGAGCCTCGCGCGTCGCTTCTCCTCGACCGGGGGCTCGAAATATCTCGGGTGCTCGGGAAGGAGTACCAGAGGGAGGTATACCGGTCAGGAAGAATCGACCTTGCCCCTTCGCCGCCGTCTCGCGGTCCTTTCTCTCGTCTCGTTAGGTCCTCGTTGTAAAAGGATTTTGTTCTGCGTAACAGTTGTCTGTTACCGATTTGCGCGGTGTATAAATCGCGCTAACGTCGCCTTTTGTTTTTAAACCATCCAAGCGCAGTCCTTTGTAATCAACCTTCGATTAGAAGAATTGTTTCTTTTAGATTACAAATTTGCTCGTTACAATTTCTTATCTTGATCAACGTGATGCGAGAAGAAGCAGCAGCTTTTAATTGTTAACGTTGCTCCATTGCGTTAGACGACTGTTCTCTTCTCTCACCTTCCACAATTATATTCCACATTGTAATATACGATTCACACAAGTTCTACGAGATTACGTGATTTTATCACGGAAATTACTCCGTGCTCGAAAAAACTTCTACGCGATTGTTTGCCCTGCATCTGTAAATTCTATAGAGATCTGAAATGATTCGTAAAATTTCTCGACGTGTGAATTGGCCGGTTATCATTTTCCGCTTTTTGGAATTTTAACGGGTTTTATGGTATATTTTAGTGTGTATAGACGAGTTAACGTTTAAGAATTGTCCACTTTCGTCGCGCCGAGTTGTACGATCTTTGAGATATATATATATCGTATTTCGAGGCTCGCAGCTCCCAAACAGATTCGTCGAGTCGAGTTTACAACCGCTTTTAATATCCGTAGACTGTCATTATACACGCGGTTCTTTTCTATCTGCGCGCGCGAGGCAATAAAGGCGAGGAGTAACGAAAAGAGGGATGCCGCGGTGCGTCTCTCGTCAAACAAATTTACGATGCGAGAACAAACTTCCTCGTCATCTCGCGCATCTAAGGATGCGCAATCTAAGGATGCACAATCTACCTGGGGCTTAAATTGACCTCCAGGATGCGTCGCGTCACACAATTTCCGTCTTATCTGAGTTATCTTACCTGAAAGTAAAATATCTTAAAAGGACGTGTAAAATACCTGAGTATATATTATCGTAGATAATATTAAAGTAGTAAAGACACTAGCACGTTTTATCCGTAAGATAAAAAATAGTTTTCAGAATATCTATACTGTCTGATTAAATAATTTTATCGGACGGTTCTGACACGTGCAAGTTTCTCTCTGATAAATTTTTCGCCTTTTAACATATTTTCTCGCTTTCAAAGACACAGTTGTGCCGCGTTGGCCGCATGTGCGTGCCGTTGCGCGTGCGTGCCACCGCTAATGGACCGGAATTAAAGTCGTTAGCTTCCGGAAGGTTTCGACCAGGGGAAAGGGGCGAGGGGAGGGGGAGGGGGGCTATAGGCGAGTTTCGGAAGTTGGCCACGTTCATTTTTCATCGGTGGCGGCAAGAAATAGCGGCGACAATGACGCCTCGTTAATTCACGTTGCAGCCCTCACGGGCGGAATAATGCATGTCGGCGCGCGCGGGCGGGATCTCATTACCCGATAAAAGGCCGCCGTGTTACGCCGCGCCTGTAGAGGCGATACGCGTGCCAGTCAGACGGATGAATTTTAATTCGCGACGGCGAATCGAATTCGTGAAATCGGGGAGGGTGGGTGGTGGGGGAGGAGAGTCGAGAACGGTGGAAGGCGAGTATAACGGGATTAGAGAAACGATCGCGGAGATGAGTGACAGCTCGACCTCGGAAATTAAATGAAAAGGAGGAAGCGAGCGGGGGGAGAGACATAGAGAGAGAACACATCGGGGAATTATTCGAAGGTGAGTAATGGCTTTAAGATTCTTCAAAGATATTAACCCGTAAAGGCTACGTCTCTTTTGAATGGTTTTGCTTAACACGAAGTTTTGAAAACAATTACGTTCTCTTTTCGAAAATTTAATATTACCAATTGATTGGCCAGAAATTAATTTTACATTGAGAAACACACATTTTGCTTTAATTTTGCTTTTTATTTTTAGAAGGTGTAAAACTTTAAAAACGCTTGGTGCGAATTCGCACTCATCAGGTGTCCTTTTTAGGGTTAAAATACTGTAAAATTCTTCAACTTCAGTAGAGTTTTTTCCTTACGAGAGTTTGAATGCAAAATTGCGTCAATCTATAAAGAGAAATTATTTTGTATCAAAAGAAATTAATTTCTTGTTAACATGTTGAATTTAAATATAGATAATAATATTAGATATATAAAGGCGGATAAAATGAGAACGATTTATTTAGAGTATTACGCGTCTAAAGTCACCTGCAATTCAATTTATTTACAATTTTGCTTTCCTCGTAAGCCCGCAATTCGTTCCGAGACAATTGCGCAGTTTATATTTTACCTGTAGTGAATTATTGCGCCGCATTATGGGGCTTACGCGCACACCGATACGCGTCGCGCGCGCGGCAACGGCGTGCGTGTACATATTCGCGTGTGCGTGTAACGGAGAGTTTAACGCTCGGCGCGCACGGGTCACACAATGCCGTGTATGGACACTATGGGGCATTGTGCGACGCGAGAGCGAATGAATATGTGCACGATGCATCAAAGAGTTAAGACTCAATGGCGGACCACACAGACCCCGGAATTGAGAAGACAGTCGGCTTAACGGTTAACGTATTGTGCGGCGCGGCCGCCACGTTAAGAGTTTAGGCCGCAGGTTATGGCCGTGCAGGACCTCTGCGTGGCGAAATGGGACGATTTCCGGGGGCCCCCGATAAAGCCCGGGAGAAGTTCGATCAACCGATTTAATTAAAATCCCGCCAATTTATTCTGCGCCCGCGCAGAAAATCTCGATTCTCGTGAATAGATCGCGATACAGAATCTTGATTCTGATAGTTAATCAAGCGAATGATACTGTAATTACTATTATAACTATTATGCGCGGTGTATAATTGAATAAAGAGTCTTTTGACGAGTCTGTCAGGCTATTGTAAAACACTTATAGGAATGAATAAATCCAAATTTGCACGTATCCAGGATATTTGAGCAGGTTAGTGTTAGCATTAGGATTTAAGGTTTCATCCGTTTTGTCAACATGACAAATCTGTTTTGTATATTTATTCATGTTATGCAAAAGTATGTAGCTTTTATAGTTGCTTTTACGTACAATTTCGTGTCTGTCGATCTTAACTGTCTTATTTATTATTTACAGGATGTATACAGTATGGATATATAATGTTTCTATAGCGTGAGATATACTACATGTACAGAAGATATTCAGAAACTGGTGGAACAACTCTCGTGAATCACGTTTTGTTAGTTTCCTCGGTAGAATTTGAAGTGTGTAGTCTACCGAACAGCTAGGACACGAATTCTCGACGCTATTCGTCATTCCGATACTATACTACTCCGTCCCTCTCGATCATTATAATAACAATATCGAAGATCAGGTCTGCGTGATTTCCACTCTGTATACTCTCCGATAAATAACGAAGAGATTATCGAGAGAGATTTTTCGCATTTGATTAAGAATGACTTACATTCTCGCATTGAGATTACAGTGAAAGTATTAAACGTTGTGTGTCTATAGCAGAGGAGAGAGAAGAGAGTGGCCACCAACTTGCGGGCAAGGTAAACTCCGCGCGAGTCTCCGCGGAGGGTCCGAGGGCTGAGCGCGCTCGTGGTAAAGGCAATCCTGCGGTCGTCGCCCAGCAGGAGGGATGTGATGCCGCACCGGCATTGGCACCAGGCTGTCTGCCTCGAGAGGGAGACCAGCCGTGTCGGGGCGTTCTCGTGTATATAATCAGGTACGACCGCGGAGAGAGAGTAGGGTCTCCTCGCGCGCGAGAGACGAGGTGCGTGGTGTATATGGAAGGGCGGAGGGTGAGGAGGTGAGAGGATAAGGAGGGACCCGGGCACCGCGGCGATGGTCAGGGGCCGGCCCGATGATGGTTTGTGCTGTTGCGTGTAAAAATAGAAAAGGCAACCCGGGAACCCGTCCAACTGCATATTATCATCGGAATGCGCAGCCCTGTGACCGGCCGATGATGCTGGAACGCACGTGTGTGTTTCAGGCCGTTTATTCTGCCACCCCTCCCCCTCTCTTCTCATCTCCTCTCTTTTCTTTCATTCTATACCGGAGATCCTGCGGCGGACCTGAGCGCAGGAATGTCGAAAGTATAAATTGGGATCGGAAAATAGTAGAGATTAATCGGCAAGCCGGTACAATGTGAACCTGCAACCAATTCCGGGCACGAAATATGTATTTTTTGATCGAGAGTTTCTTAAAGCACGAAATTTAAGGATAAATTTAAAGCATTCCAAGTTTCGAAATCAATATTGGGTGCAGTCTTTAAATTAAATAGAATTTAAGATTAAAATTTGAACCATTTTGATACGATTTATAAATAAAAGATATATAGATAGCATGTCATTTAAGATAAAAATTAGTCGTAATTAATTTAAAGAGTAGGAACTTTTCTCTACATATTTATGAAATTGTACATTGACATATAATTGAAGAAAATAACGCAGAATGCAGATGCAGATACTGAATAGGAAAATTTTCTTTGCACATTTTTCACGACATTACAGAAACAAAACATTATAATAATAAAAGTCGCGATTAAGATCTAGAAAATTATAATGTATATTTAAGGTAAGATATATATTTTTTTAGTAGGTAGACATTTTGACAGAAAGTATCTTCTCGTGCGTAATTTTCCGGAAAATTGTGTAGCATGAATGCCGTTCATGGCTCATCGATTCATTCAGCGTGTCTCGTTCATCCGCTATTATTCGAACGGTGGTATTTTTCGAGGTTCACATTGTGCGAATTCTTCACGCCTGCCAATCGCCGGCATAGTCCGATGGGATCCCTACGTGCCGCGCGGTGCTCCGGCCGTTGATCTGCAACAGGAAACCGTGTTGCCGCGGGGATGCACCGATTATGCCGCCGAGAAGGGGAGAGAGAGAGAGAGAGAAAGAGAGAGAGAGAGCGAAGGGGTGGGAAGGCAGATCGTTCTTTCAGGATGCTCGTCCGGGCGGGAGATATTAGATGTTTTGGAAACATAACGCGGAAGGGTGCGCCGGAAAGTTACTCTCCTTGTCCTCGCGAGAGTTCCTTCGCTCTGGCCGATAATCATACGCGCGAACGGAGTTCCAAGTGAGACGAGACCATCTGGCTCTTCGTCGAGGAGGCACCATGCTCTCTTGAGCTATGATCTCTCGTTGTTCTGTCTCTCAGGACGGAAGCGATACATTAAATGGAGATACATATGTTAAAAAAAGGAAGAGAGGGGCAAGAAGGAACGAATTTTTTACGCTATATCTTACATTAGACTAACATATTATATATATTGTTGGCGTTGTTGCTATATATTGCAATGTGTTAAAAATCACTTCCCAAAAATATGGAGATTCAAAGCATGACAAATTTATTTGAGAAGTGGTATTAGACATCTTATAGATCCAGCCTGGACCGTATTTGGTGAATCTCTATATATTTAATTGTGTTATTCACATTTATTATTAGATTCATATCAATTCTCGAGCCTTTCGGGTTGAAAAAGAAACGCCGAATGCGTACAAGGTGATACTTTCTCAAAAACGGTATTTAAGCCTTTTACCTTTCCGAAGGGCGCGGGACGCAGGAAATTTCTATTTAATTGTGTTATTTACATTTATTATTGGGTTATTTATATCGATTCTCGAGCTTTCACAATGAAAAGGAAACGCCGAGTGCGTACAAAATGATACTTTCTCGGAACGGTAGTTAGCCTTTTATCTTTCCGAAGGGCGCGGGACGCAGGACTACCGACGTTGAAGTGTCACGTGGAGGAGCCGGTAGGAACGTATCAAGTCGCGCGGACGTTATCTCGGCTCGATCGGGGTCGAGGGGGGGAGGGTTCGGATATCCCAACCCCTTCTTCGAAGGAGAGCCGGTAACGAGTCGGCCGCCCCTTCAGTCTTCCTTCTTTTCCATTCCAATCAGCTTGAAAAGCGGAGGAACCCCTCAGCCTCCCCACGGCTCGTGGGATCTATGGTCCACTGGCCTCGATCTCTCTCGCGCGCGCGCGCGCAAGCGGACCCCCGGTCGGACCCCGCTAAAGTATCATGTATCGCATGGCCGCAAAAAAAGTCGGCGCATTCATACACAGATCAAAACTCGCAAGGTGTCCTCTATCTTTCTCTCTCACGTACCGTGCGAGAAGTGGCTCTTTCTCTTTTCGGGATCGTTGCGAAATGCTCGCTAGGCGTGCTCGCCTCTCGAGTTGAGCATAAATCGTCGGTCGGTCGTTTTGATGATACACTTTGGGATAGTTTTGAATGGATTAACACAGATAAGCCGTACCCTTGAAGATATTTCCATGAAGAGACGCTGTACCTTAATTCCTTTGTTGGCGCGCCGAATGCTGTGTTCGCGTCGGCAGGTTGAAACGCCCGTGGCAAATTTTAAGTGTCCAAAATTACTGTAGAAAATCGAAAACCTCCGAAAGTTCAAGATAAATATGATTTCTCCGAATTTGTCTGCGTACTGCGTAATCCAGCAGACTACATCAAATTACTCTCTAAATTTTCTGGAGTGAATCTCACTCCAAAAGAGTGAAATCTCACTCCAAAAGAGCGAAAATACTGTCACTCGGCCACTTGAGTGGCAGTATTTTCACTCCTCAGAGTGAAATTTCACTCCAAAAAATTTAGAGAGATACATGTAACGTATACCTGTCAGTCGTAATTTCCCACTCAACAATACATCTATAATATAACACATATGTTATAAGTAGTTAGAGATGTAAATAGAAAAAAAAACAAATTTTTTTTTTCATAAAATACGCTTTTTTAAGAGAAAAACATAAGCCTCGTTTTTCTCCTCAAAATTTTGTTTTTTTTCAGCTATCTATTTAATATCTATATTTTGCTTAATATATAAATTAATTTTTTATGATTTTTTATTTTATAGATAGTATATTTAAATTATCATCATTTTAACCTTTACGCAGAACGAAAAAACCAATATATTGATTCTGAAACATATTTTGAAGCAAGGACTTCAATGAATAATTATAATAAATTCAACTTAAAGAAAAGGTGTTTAGAAAAAGAATTAAAAATATTTTTTTTGTAAAAATTAAATGTAGATTACATTAAAATTAATTCTATAATTATATAATTACTTTTTACAATTAATTAGTCGTGCTATCGGAATTAGAAAAAAAACCAAATTTGTATTTTTTCAATGAAATAAAACACGATTTTAAAAATGTTTTTTTATATTAGAAAAAAATTTTTCTAGCGATGGATTCTCATGGAAAGAAGTTTGAATCTTTTCGGATTTTCGTCGATACGCATCGAGATCAATATCTCTCTCTCGTTGCATTATGAAAGGAAGAAGACATTGGGATCGCGCGCGCGCGCGCGCGTTGGCAACGGTCGCGCAAACAATATCTTCTACGCACAAATCGATCGGGTCGCGATACCGATCGCGTGGTCGATCGCGCCTCTCCCTCGGTTCTCTCAATGTATCGCCGGCCGTAGATAAAAGACTGTCGCGATACGCCCGTGAAAAGAAAGAGAGGGTCGCCGTCTTTTGTATTATACTTATGCCACACGGTACTGCTTGATGAAAAAAAAAAAGAAGAAGAAGAAGAAGGAACGAACTTATGCCACGTCCTGGTGGATACCTGGCGCATTGTGCGCCAACCGCAACG
This sequence comes from Wasmannia auropunctata, assembly GCF_000956235.1. Lineage (NCBI taxonomy): Eukaryota > Metazoa > Arthropoda > Insecta > Hymenoptera > Formicidae > Wasmannia > Wasmannia auropunctata. Next base: position 155,292 of record NW_012028505.1, on the reverse strand, counting down.
CTCCCTGACACCTTGGTGTCCCCTTTGTTTCGTGGATGATTTCACTCGTGTGGGACACCTCCGTGCGATAAGCAGCCGGACAATGGTCGGTCTCCCGTCCACGGAAGAGACAGTATCGCAATCTCATCTCGCGCGCCGGCCGGGGATCGCCCCGTTGCGGATTAATGAAATAAAAGGAAGATGCAGAGCTCCGCGCAGAGACCATCCCGTTGCTCGTTTGTCCGATCTCGCGCGCGATTTTCTCGGCTATTTGTCGACTCGAACTTTGTTGCGTCTTTTTGAAACGCGTAACCACGCACGTCATTCAGTTTGTAACTCGAGACGTGAATGTCTGTCTTCTCACTCACTGGTTTCGAAAATTCTCGGGGGGCTAAAGTTTACTACACATCGCTCGCAGAGAATTCAGTTATGTAAATTGTCAAGAACTGTAAAAATACCTATTTATTGCATATGCCTTAATACATGTCGTCCTACAATAAGAATTAATTAATGTCTATATTATAGATTTGGAATTCGGAAGTATGTGACATATATCGCGTGTGATCACACTTTAAGAGATATATCTAACTCTACATACATATAATGATAATAATGATCGAATAAAAGATAATTAGAATGTGCTATTCACAATATTAATCTATTTAAGAATTAAATTCTTTCGTCTTAAACTTAAGGATTTTGAGGAAACCGGCTGTATGAATTAAAATTGTATGTCCGTCCTGTATACATATAGTCTTTCTTCTTTAAGACTGTACAAATGTAACTACAAATTGATAGAATTGATTGGAAATTAAATGTATGAGCGGAAAAAAGGAGGGTGACAAAATCCGTTTCGCGGGAATCCATGTTAAAAAAATATATATAATTATACCTATATATTTAATTATAATATATATGAGTCCTAAAATTAATTTTTTGTCAAGAAAGCGTTTCAGGAGCAGTATGAAAATCATTATTGCTTTCAAAAACTTTTAATACTTTCAAATACGTTTAATTTTTTCACCTTAACGCGAAAAGTACAATTTTAGTTCAAATTGTACTAGATACAAGCAAATTTTTAATATGAACAAAAGCAACTTAGAAGAGATTTCCCATCCTCTTGCACGGTCGGCATACGTTAAGTCAGACAGAAGCTTCGGCGTGAGCAAAAAATATTGGGAGCTGCCTGGCCTTCCTGTCATTTTGATTTTGACGAGTAAATCGTACGCTCGTCTTCCGTTCACTGCGTCCATACTCTGATTAATTTCATTCACACGGCGAAATGGCACGCATGACAATTCTTGCAATGATATCGTATATAAATGGCAGTAGTCACCGTTCTTTCGCCATCATACATGATACGGATATATAGAAACACGTGCTTATATAATACCTAATGACGGCGGAGCGACTTAAAGTGACTTATCATAGCTCAAATGAATCAGACCTACTATTCAGAAAGATATTACTATTAAGAAGAACATTCTTGTTGGTTCAATTTCGGCCGTTTCTTCTGATTTTTCCATTCAACACATTCTTTGATAATAGGAAACGTCTTAGCTGCTATCTTTGCCATCTTCGTCATCTCGTGGATTCTTTTACATCCTCGTAACTACATGTATGTATAAAATATAGTTATACATATGTTTATATATTTTTTTGCGTTATAAAGTTCTCTTTTTAAGCTTTAAACTTTAACATTTGTAAATCACAAGCAATAATTTAAGGTTAAAAAATAAAACAGAATATTAAAGTTTTAACAATAAGATTGCAAAAGCATATAATATGGATGAAAGCAGCTAGCTACTTTTTTACATTTTAACATTTCTATTCTTGTTCGTGCATAACACGTTAAAACGCTGAATGTTATAATTCAGTTTTTATAACATTGGCGAGATAAATTCCTCCTTGGGAAATTCTTGTGGATTCTGTTACCAGCTGAACGCACTGAAAAGGATACCTGTCGAAAATCAATAAAGCGTTCTTTTTGAATGTGTATACAAGTGAAAACGCGAGTGTAGCGGAGAAAGAAAAGGGTTGAACTCGGTGTAATTGATACGAAACCGTTGAAGCGGAGGGAAACGCTATAGGGAACAGAAACTTCACACAGGATATTTCGCGACTTCCCTTCCTTCCCTGCAGATTGCCTGCCACTTCAGTTAACTAACGGAACGTGTTCTACTGTTATGTTCGCAGAGATTACTGATATGTTCACACACAATTCTTTTAGTTTATTATGTTTTATTATGTTTTTCTTTCGATTATTATACTGTTAGAGTTTTATGCTAAGTAAATATATTTTATTCGGTTAAAATTAATCAATATTTATTGAGATATTGCGCTTTATTTAATAATATTTAATTTAATTATCACAAATATAATTGATAAGATATAATACTTTTTAGAATATCAATAATAGTAATTTTTTATTTAATTTAGATTACCCACATGCGTATGCAAATAATTTAGTTTTTTGAAGAAATTTTGACACATACAGTATATTATATTATATTCCATTTAAACAACGTCACACAAATAATGCATTAATTATTGAATGAAATAATAAATAATTATGTAAATTTTTTTCGGATTTTTGTTGCAACAGTATCGATGATCTTTTAATTTTGAACTTATTTAATTCGGCAAAAAGTTATAAATTTCATAAATTTTATTTTCAACTGATAATAAGATATACAGTAATACAAATTTTCAAAATAATTTTTTTTCTTAAAACTTAACTTTTCAAAATGAAATCATGTCATTTTTCTTAGACAATACGATGCACATAAACGTGTTAAAAGTAAAATTATAAAAATATTAATAGTTTACGAGATATTTTGTATTTTATTTTGACGTAGTTCAGTACGCAGTGCGAGGCATTTCATAAAATTTATTTATTTTTTTTTACATTGAGCTAATCCGAATAATTTGAGGTAAATGGCCGGATAATTCCAGATAATCTGGTTGCGATAGAACAATCCTGTGACTAAAACAGAAATTGTGAACTATGTTAAAGTAGGGCAGGTAAACTACTCCATTCATAAATCTTGGTCGATACTTGGTCGATAGTGGCAATGGTGGCAGAGTAGTATGTGAAAGAAAAGAAAGAAGCGAAGCGAGAGAAGAAAGACCGGTTGAGGGTGGGTTCTATACTATTCTCTACGGGGTGCCAAGAATTCTTAGAATGGTCTTTATATTTCCTTTGCTCCAGACAGCAAGCGAAAGGGAGATTCCCGTCTTGGACAGACAGATTGGCACCAAAACATTTCGTAGGGCGTCCACATTTTCTTGGGTCTTATCGCAAGTAAACCTGTGGACTCTTATGATACCATCTTTTCAAATCGCTTAATTATCCAATTATAGAACAAATACAACAAAACAGGTTTCTTCTTCTGATTTTTGCGTGTTCGATAATTACCGATGGAACAATATTACAATTTTTTAATTAGTATTACGTCTGTGTTTATTTAATTGAGCAATTTGAACTGATTCTTAATGTCTTCATGCTGCGCTGTAATCTTTTTGATAGCAAACATATTTCTTTTAGATCTTTTATCGACAGTAGTAAGAATATTAAAAAAAAAAATTATTTCTAATGGTAGCGCAAGCGCTTTTAATGATTTACGAATAACGATTTTATCGATAAAAAACTGCGTATCAATATCGGAAGCGAAACAATCATATTGGCTATTTTAAAACTGCTATAAAGAATTTATGTTTTATTTTTTATTATTGTTTATACTCTGCGATTTTATCTGTATCCGTTAATACATTTTATATCTAAAAAGTGTGATATACGTTATTTTACGCGATCAAGCGTGACGAATCGCTTTTTTTTACGTTGGAGAACATATAGTTATTACACCCATAAAATGTTTATGGTTTATTCAACTATGTACATTCATTCTACATATAAAACTTGTCATTATCTTTACTACGACTCTGAGTGTGTCTACTACAAGACAAAGGCATACAGAAACATCACTCGAGCCTTTGTTTATCATTTTAGCCTTCTTATTCATCCAATGTTGAGAATAAAATACACCGGATAGACGGACACTCGGGTCTGTATGATTTGGGTTTTCTAAATCGACTTTTGTTCTTCTTTTTCCCTTTTTACTCCGGGATACACATCCGGGGTAAACGTACGGCAATATTACAAAGGACAGGTGCACACGTAACACATCTGGAGGATTCACCAGAGAAACCATCAATTTTGCAAACATAATAATACGGACCGAAACACGTCTAAATACTTACAGGTCGCGTACTATTCTAAATCGATCGGTCAACTCGAGAGAAGCAAACACGAAAAGATCATCAAGAGTAATGATGTACCTTTTGAATACCTTTAAGCAAACACGAAAATATCACTGGAGACAATGTTATACCTGTTAAATACGTTTAAACGATTGTGGAATACCTTTCAATTCAAAGGAGGTTTTTGCCTACGCAATGTTTACTCCAAATAAATGTATATATATATACCTGGCATTTAAAAAATTTCGCTTTTTTTCCACAGGGGAAAATGCCCCGGCTGATTTTGACCGAAATCGATCGTTCCTTCACCGCCGCGCGCCGGCGAAATAGCTCCACGGGCGCGCCTGCGGACACCCATGGACACGTTTCGCGGTAACAATGGGTTAACGCGGGTCCAGTGCGGCGTGGCGCAAAACGCGGGTAGGTAATGTAATTACGGCCGAGCGCGACGTGCGCGCGCGGAAGGCAGTCACCGCCATAATAGGCGATTGTCCACGGCGAATGGGCGCCACAATGGCGGGTCTCATTGCCGTTAACAACTGACTGTCCAAATACATCGCGGCGGGACAATGAGCGGGTCCGCTGTCCGGATCAGGTTCTCTTTATAAACGCGAACGTCGTATATCAATATCGCCCTTGCGAAAGCGCTTCCTTCCAGTTTTTCGATTCCCCTGTCGGCCCTGTCTCCTTACCTTCCCTCCCTCCCTCCTTCCCGCCTTCCCCACCACGTTCGGTTATCTTCCTTTAAGGATACAACCCCTTAACAAACCTTCTGGTTTGTATGAGGATTACGTTGATCTGCTGCAGGGATCTGTTTCGTCCACGCGCGACAGGTTCTGCCGCCAGCGAGCGCTAACTGCAGGAGGCCAAATAATTTATATCGGGTTTTGATAAATGCGGTTCTATACTGAGAGAGGGATAACATTCATTCTCCATTTCTCTGTCTCTTTCTTTCTGTTTTGTCTTTTTTACCGCTCGTAGAAATTTTCGAGTTTCAATGTGAATTTTAATCAGCAAAATAATATTTAGTTGAGATATTTGTAAAGGCACAGCAAAGATACTCAATTCCTTTTCTTAATACTTGCTCTCTATTAATATATTCGTTAATATTAGATTTTAAAAAAGAAAATTGATGATATGTATTTTTGCCACGCATTTATTTCTATATCCTTTTTCTTTGGTGGAAAAATAATTTCTTTTGAATACATTTTCAGATTACCAGTACGTGAACACAGTAAAAATTCATGTGTTATATTTACCGATATTATTGCCATTTTATTATAACATGCCGTTATCATACATAATTTGCTGTTTTATTTCCGTCGAATCATATGGAACTTTTGATGAGACTTGTTATTTAATATTTCGAAATTTTGCAATATTCTCGAAACTCTTGCATAATATTGTCAGCATAATAATAATTTGACGCGTTCCGCACCGCGAGTTTGAGAGATTCACGAAAATCCGCGGATAGACCCTCGAGAAGGAGAGCGGCGCTATTATGAGATCAAATTCGCGTAGAAACGCTTAGGCAAGTTGGCCCACGGAGTGGCTTCCCGAAAGTATTTATTCGGAGGGTTTTTCGCGGTGAGAGGAGAGAGAGAGAGAGAGAGAGAGAGAGAGAGAAAGAGAGCACCCAATATATAGCCCCGCCATTCGACGTTCAGTCGGGCGTTCAAAGTGGCATTCGGTTCGGAGAATGCGTGTTTCCACTATGCGAGACCGCGGAATCGTTTCCTGAGGGTTCATTGTCGGCGAATTTCCCCGGCGGCCATTGTGCCCCGAGATGTACGTTGCGGAAATGCCGCAGGTATACGTAAACTTGGACGCGAGAGAGTGAATTACCGCTTCAAGTCGCAGAGAAAAATTACCTTTACTCCGTTTATTTACAACGCTGCCAAATTATTTTCTTTTTCCTTATTAAATGTAATATCGTCGCGATTGAAAATACTGCAGTATTTAATCAGTGAAAGTACTGCAGTATTTAAGCAATTTATTTTGTCATCATTGATTTCCTTTAAATAACTTATATTCATGATTAAGATGTATTAATGTACATGTATTAATTAATTAATACGCTTTTCTTTGTATTTGTTACAACAACGACACAACTAAAAAAAAAAAAGTATTTCAGAAAATGAGTTTCAATTTTTTTGAATTATTAACATTTTGTAATATCAATCTTAAAATACAATTTTAGTGTAATAACTGATTGCAGAAGAGTAAGAGTATGTTACTTTAAAGTATGTTCTCTTTTTTCTTTATATCTCTCTGTTCTTTTCAAAATCGATTAGAAAATGATAATTTTGGAGTTACGTTGTTGTCGCAAATAAACGCGATATGTACTAGGAAAATTATATTTTCTAATATTTTCGCTCAAATATTTACGCATTTTTGCAAATTTAAATCGCCAAAGATATCTATTTGTTAGCCCAATATCTCTTTTAACAATAAGGTATCGTTTTAAATGTGAGATATTCTGAAATTATCTCACATTCTAAAAGATATTTTAAAACATCTTAAATAAGTTATCTTGTTGTTAGAATGAGACACAAGCTAAAAATGTTTTGAAGGATTTCTCGAATGTCCAAGAGACGTTCTCGTATACTTATAGCTCGATGATGCAAATCTCGCGGTACACCCTGTATTGTTTTGGCAGGCAGCGAAAGTCATTACGGCGAGAGGATCCGCTCGTGAACTCACTCGGGCTGACGTTTATGAGCGATCTCCGCGAAATTAATGTCTGGACTGTGAGTTCGAGAGGATCGCTGCACACGGATAGCGGCCGAGACTCGATTGGACTAGTTCGAGCGGCATATGAATGATCGCGCGGTCGCCCCATGCTCGTGCCTATATAGTCGCGCCACAACTCACGCTCTACAACGCAAAAATGATTTGTGAACTTGGACAGATGGCTGTCCGTTGGCGAAAACTCTCGTTTCGCCCGACTCGCGCGCGCGCCGCGTGCCTGCCGATGCCGCGTCATTTAATTGAAATATATGCACGTGCGACCGGATGTGAGAACTCGATTTTCTCGTTTCCCGCACACCTCCCTCCGGTTTATATCTTTTCTCCTCGAAAAAGAGACACCTTTTATACAGTTTTGAACATTCGAAATATTTTATCTCATCGTTAGTATTATGACTGTTTGAAACTTATTAGGTATCTCAAGCTCTGTAAGACTGGAATTTTTAGAGTAGCGCTTCGAAAACGCTTTGGGAATTAGGAAAATAATATTTTGTGGAAATTATAAATATGCGTTGAATTATAACGTCTCTTTCAGATTTTATGACGATATGTATGTCAATGTTGTTAATTTGTACTGAACGTTTTAGGAATAGATTAATTGTAAATTATTCTCTTTCTTTCTCGCACTTACGTTATGAGATTTTTCTCTCTCTCTCTCCGTTTCCTCTTTGTAATATTAGAAATTTGAAAGAAGGGCATTGCGACTTGAAAGCGCCGCGTTACAGGCGTCTCTTTTACAAGCACCGTGCCCGAAAGCTAGTTCCCTGTCGAAACTCCGGATTGGCGCGCGCGCTCCAGCTTTTAATCAACTTCCACCCCGAGCGTCGATGAACAACGGGACAACCGGGGTTAAAAAGCGACGAGTCTTATCGAGAATCGACGCCGATCGAACCGAGGATAATTCACGCGGGCGCACAAAACCCCGGCGATATTCGAGCGTGGCATAGGTGAGCGTAATTATACCCTTTGAATTCGCGTACAATGGGGCAGGGGCGGTCATTGAAAGTCGAGTACCTGTGCTTCTTGTGCACCTCTTGCGCACCGGCACGGCCGTTGTGCATAAGGTATTGTAAGCGACGAAGAGGAGGCAAGGGAGAAGCAGCACGAGAGAAAAGTGCGAGGAGTGTTCTATTTAACGCGTAATTAATTGACGCGAGATATCGCAGTCGAGATATCGCGGTCGAGATATCGAATTTTTAATTTGAGATACCGAAAATTAAAATGGGACCTTTTCTTAAGAATCCTCGTTTAAATATTCCGTCGCCTGTATTGAGAAAATTTCAAAACAGATCGACGTCCATTTAATTCATTTCTAAATCAATTTTTCTTTATTATCATCAAAATATTTTTCTTCCTTTGTAATTTTTTCTTCTCGAAAATCTCGTGCATTGTAATGTCCAAGTTAAAGAAAGCGAGACTGAAGGAAAGAGTTCGAGCGGATTCAGAACTCCGCAGAATAAGCCAATCGTCGCGATTAGTGCACAAAACGTGCGCACTTAGGTCTCTTTAAACTTCCGTTAAGCCGGTGAGGAAGAAAGAGGCAAAATAGACAGATCAGTATCGATGGCATTGTTCCTTCCTCCGCTCCCCCTCCTTCACCCTCTCGAGTCGTCAAGTCACAAAGTGGACCAAACGACGGCCATTGCGTCGGACGAGTATATGCTCGCCATTGTGACGCGCGAATAGCGCCATTGTGGCATCATTTAAATGCGCGAGGCCGCCGAATACGTTAATGACTTTTATACATACAACGACGACGACGACTGGTCGGTCCTGTGAAGTCGAGCGTGTTGTGTGTTATTTTATTATCGTCCCGTGAGAGAGTTCTCTCTCTCTCTCTCTCTCTCTCTCTATATATATATATATATATATATATATATATATATATGTATATATAGGGGAGGGAAATCGGAGTGCCCCGGTCAAACAACAACGGGAACAGAAATCGAGAATCGCTCTTTGTGATCTCTCTCTTTCTCTCTCTCGAGCATTGCGAGAGTAGCCGAAGGTCCTTCTCCGTTGCCGAGCACTTCGCATTGTTTCGATCTTAATAACATTCTTAACAATACGCTCCGTACCTTTCATCACGATGAAGTAAGCGGGAAGATATACAACGCGCTCTACAACATTGAATTTTGCGAACATATTGAAAAACATTGCAAAGTACACACTCCAGAAATTTAAAATTTGAACGATCTTGACTGAAGATGTTTCAAACTTCTGAGATCAAAGCATCGCTGCTCGGAAGTAAAGAACATGCGTGACGACACTGTAATTTAAAAATTTCATTCATTTCAATTGATAAAAAAAATACGTCGTTATTGACTACTGCAATATTTCAAAATTCTGAAGGATACACATAGACATAAACTTCCTAATTTATTTGATTTTACTTAATTTATATTTAATTTGCTAGAGCCAAAATTTCTTGAATTGTTTAAGAAACCAAACAATATTCAACAAATATATTTTCACGCAGATATCTCCTCGTTAAAAAAAAAAAAAAAATAGACAACACAATCTTCTGCGAGATGTGAAGAGGTTTTATAAACTTTACATTTTAAGTATCCAATAATCAAAATATTAATTTATGTATCTGACAGTTGGTGACCAGCGAAGTTCTGGTAACGAACCGGCGATTACAGAGTACGCGCGCTCTTCAACATCCGCAGTCGTGGCCGATGGACCAAAGCAGGCGAATATATGAAGGTATAAGAGGATTGCTCGTAAATAACGAGGTGTTTATATGAAATTGCGTTTCTTGGAAGTCTTCCCCCTTTCTCTTTCGAGTTTCTCCCGAAATTTACGAGCACCTCGAACGGCACCGCGGTTTCGGGCCGCGCCGGGTACCAGGGCGACCAAGTGAACGACGACGACGACGACGACGACGACGACGAGGAGGACGACTGTCCGTCATATTAGCATTCCTCGAAGAGAGCAACAACGACTATTCTCCCGGTCGCTCTTACATTATATATCCACTATTAACCGGACGACCGACACAAAGCTATTGTCGGTTCCCGACGAATGGACTTGAGTCAACTGGGAACGACACGTGATTCATGGTACTACTACACGCGCGCGCGAGCGACTGCATTAGAGGCGACTCTTTAAAGAGGAGCTTGTGCGTCTCCAAGTGCACTGTGCGAATTGCACGTGCGTGCACCGCAAAGTGCGTGTGCCACACAGAGATGCCGGACCCGCTCCTCTCGTTTCGAGCTGCTCGAAAATTCGATGGCTCGGATATTCGAAGTTGTACTTGCATTCAAACTTTCTCAAAATTATTTGTTAAAATTTATAAAAGTGATATTACAAATATTTGTCTATTTAAAAATTTTTTTTAATTAAAATTTTCGTAACAGACTCTGTTATATGTTTTTATATATTATATTAGTGTTGTGTTGTGATTTTAATTTTTTACTGTTAATATTAACGAAACCATTGTGAGTTGAATCGATTTCTCAATGTACTAAGTAGCGCAATCATGTATTATTCAGATATTATTACTTTATGTGGTATATCATTCTCTTTGTACCTAAAATCGTGCAGATCAAAAGTTATGAAAGTTTTAAAGCTGAATAAGAATTTTATAGTCACTTCTATTATATCAAAATTTCTTTAAAAAAATCTTTCTCTTGAAATTCTCTCTTGCACAATCTTACATTTTTTAAATTGAAATTGAAGAAGAATTTCAAGAGAGATTCCAGTTGCTGGAGTACGAAACTTCAATGGTTAGTTTTAAGATTTTTGATATATAGATCGTATAGAAATCACGCTTAGTGCTTCAGATCTCACACAGCTCTCAGATTATCATGACGGATCTGATTGCCGTCGCACGGCCATGAATCATGAAATTATCGGGGCTCCGTTGCATGGTGGACGCGATAAAATGTAAATCAAACGATCTGCATCCCGGCCGCGCCTAAGTCGCGGGGACCAACAATAAGATTATCTAGAAGCTACATACGCGGCCCGAGAGTAATACATTCTTCTAATTTACCCCGTACATCTCCTGCTGGCTGACCACACTGTTTGACCATCATTGGTGGTCCTGCGTTTTTTTTTTCCATTGACTGTTTACCTTGTCCCTATTGAAACTTTTACTATTTTACCTGTATAGACAGATTTTTAGATTCGTAGAATAATTGCTGAATTTTTCTTTTTCCATGGCGAATATAATATATTAAAGAATGAAAGGATTTGCCTCTCCCCTTGTTTATATTGAAAATATTCTTGGAATAAAGAATGAAAAGATTTTATTTTCCTTTGTTTATTTAACCTAGGGAACTTCTACCAATTGCATGTGTCATCGATCATAATTTTTAAAAAATCTAAAACGACAGCGAAACGACAGGTTTATTTACAAACAAAACGCCAAATACGGATTTGAGGCTTAATTAGCATTTTTGTGAATCTTACAATTTTCAGTTCGGATAAACTGCGTGCTGAATATTTTGTCGGTCCTGAATTAAACACAGCTCCAAACAGAATCCGAGCTACGTAATATCACAATTAAATTGACAAGAAATTTAATAATTTTTGATGCTACTGAGCATCTTATTAAAACCTATAGGATAACTTATTGTGAACGATATTACTTCAGTCAAGAATTTGGATCTCCCTGAACAGGTTATTTTTATAACAAGTTATATGTATTTTCTCAAGAAAGAAAATATTTTTTTATATAATCGGCTTTTATAATAGGCTATAATAGGCTGTAGTTAACCTAGCAACCACCTAGCTCCTAACTAAACTACCTACAGTACCACAAAAGACTAGTACAAAAGACTAGGAGAAATGGGAAAAATAGGCGAGAACACGTACATTTCAATCAAACCCAAAACTACAAAACCTGGATCTGCGCGCAGCACTATAAGGGTTCGATTCTGTGTCACAATAACACGGACAAAAGTAAGCAAATTTACCGAAGTATAGGTATAATTTCATTGGTCACATCCAACACCTAGTGACCTAGTGAAGAGAACGGTACCTTAGTTAAGCTTCAGGTTTCAAAGATAAGAATTTGTGAACATGTTTTCTGACTTATCGTACCTATAAAAAAGATTTCTGGCTCCAATTATTATTTTTCGATCTATAAGTATCAATAAAATAGGATTGATATAGCTAGTCATTTTTATTGTTGAAAGAAAAATATTTTACTCTAAACGCAAAATTTTTAATTTAAAATAAAATGATGAGAGAAAGAGACGGTATAGCACAACGATTTCGCGTCAAATGCTCTGACACTCATATTATTATATAAATCGGGTAAAAATTTATTTTAAACGTAAGAACATGTAAATTTAAATTTATACTTGTTACTCTTGCTTAAGATAATAATTGTCAATCTTTAATTTGAGACAGATGAATAGGAATTATCGATCTAATCTTAATATTGTTTTATTTTTATATTGCAAAAATTTGCGATAAGATTAAGTATGTCAAGAATTTTTGTCTTGTTATCAGAAATACTTTCTAAGAACAGCAATTTATTAAACAAGGAACATCCCGGATATTCAAATGGATTATTTTAATTATCCGAATAGGTAATCTTAAAATGAATAAATCAAATCATTATTAAGATTAGTGCCAGGATTTTATAGTTTTGAGCTTGAAATCATAGACGTAAATATAGATTGTGCATTTATTATATAACTTAGCATCTGTACTCCGGTAGAAAGAGATGTACGGTATTGAGTAGTTTCGCCATCTCTCTTTTTAATTCATCCTGGGGAGTATAGAGAGGATGTCCCCATTCATAGAGTCACGATGTCCCCACTATTAATATTTCGGAGAAAGAGAGCGAAGAAACTATTTCACTCTTTCTAAAGTCTGGTAGCGACAATTTCAAGGAATGAACAGTCTACACTTATTATGTCTACGCTTGAAATTGAAATTGAATGTATTAATGTTTATGTTTGTTGTTATTGTTACTCCTCACTTCATATAGCTATTTTCCGAAGCGTGTAATATTCGTTTTCCTAGACGCGATTAGTCTGAGCGATATATTACTTTTTTGTTTACAAATTTACCGATGATTTAATAAATTTAATTTATTAAATTTAATTTATTAAATCAGAAGTTACTTCCTGCTATCATTCTAAGGAACAGACAACATTTATTTACAATTTGTTTATTCTCAATGGATTATCTTAAGAAACAATTTCGTATTTCGGATGTCATATTGCTATTATAGCTGAATTATTTGCCTACTAAAATTCTCAGCATTACATGTGTATATACGAGTTTGCAAAATCTGGAATTAAATTTGCATCTTTTGCATAATAGAGAACTGCTTTAATATTGAACTGTCTAACTTTCTCTAAATTGAATTTAATTTATGTAAATATTATGGTTAACGAGAATGGCTTATGTTCGCATGGAATTCCACGCCTAATAAAATTGCGAATATAGAGCGGATAGGGTTCGTCGAGGTCGTCATCGCATAATCATTCCGAGCGGTTGAAATAGCCTACTTAGATAAAGTAGAACACGTTTTAAAATGAAACACTGTCCAATGCTTAAAACCCAATGCTTTTCTATGAAGCTTCCATAACGGTAATGATATTATGAATTCATTCAGTTTTCAAAATCTCAATTTTCTGTCTTTTGATAGATTGACAAGTGTAAAAATTGATTTATACAAATTTCGGCGAATTTATAAATGCTATATATACTGATATTCGTTTAATGGATCATTAAAATAATAAAGACATAAAAATAAGAGGTGAAATTTTTGGCGTTTGTCTCAGTTTCGACGAGGGAGGTTTCGTTTCGACGCGAGATTTCGTATAGCCAAGCAATATGGGCCGCGCGATGCAATCCCTGATGACGTTGGCAGGAAGTGACGGGGCGAATTATTTCGGGGAAACAAAATATGGCGGGTACGCGGTGTTCCGAAGAAAAACAGGGCACTCCTCGTCGATTTTTAATTTACGCATTGTGAACCACGTTTGTCCATCACAAAGGCGTTCTCACGAAGGCGGTTGGTGAGTTGGCAGATATAACAAAAACATTGAACCATGCCACGCTTCTTTCTTCCTTTCTTCCTTCGCGTCAGTCGTTTTTCTCTCTCCTCGAAAGTTTGAGCGTCGGAGCGGCATCGCGCACGGCGACGGTAGCACACCTTTTGTGTGTCGCGAAAGAAAGATCGGGCTATATACCCGCACGTGGCCTTCGCGATGCCGAATCTCCAATTCATTAGTTATTGTCGTTACTGTTATTCTAGAAAATAAATTTCGAATCACCGGGCGAGTCCCTCTCGACGTCGTCACGATGGCGTTATAGCGTTAGAAGCATATTTTTTTCTCTCTCTAAGTCCGCCCTTTCTTTAAACGCTGCTGTCGTTATGCGTGTATCATTACGAGACGATTGTTTCGCGAGAAGCGTATTCAAATTTTTTTAATAACAAAGATAGAAGAAATTATGAATTAGCAATATTGCGACAATGTCGCTGCAATATTGCTAAAACGTGGCAAAATATTGACATTGACTTTTGCACTATAAAGATATTACATAAAGAGATTACTAAAAGTTTATGCAGCTTAAATTAGGTGAGTCGATAACTTGTGTTATTACAGTGCATTACTCTCAAGTCAAATGGCTAACAATAAGACCGCCTAAAAACACGACTCGGTATTTTGTTTAACCTATAATCAATTGTGTTTGTCCTCAGTAAGTGTTTGACCTTCGCAAGTTCCGATATGTAGAATCTCGACTTTTCAAAGCGTCGAGTGTGTTTATTCACTTGAATTCTAGCGCGTCTTTGAACGGTAGTGAGTTTTGAATCTGGGGGACTTTGAAAAGCATCTCTCCCTGGGACTTGCTTAGAAATGCAACGAAATCGTCGAGCGAATGAGCATAGTGATCGCTCGCCACGGGTGGGCCCAATAGCTCGAAATGAGAAAAGAGCATCACACATGTGGACCGCGGAGAGAGAAAGAGAGAGAGAGAGAGAGAGAGAGAGAGAGAGAGGGGGGGGGAGAAGACTGAAGAGTAAAATGGAGAAGGAGAGAAAAAGAGGAAAGGAGCAGCAAAAAGAGCAGTGACGATAGCAAGCGAGCATTACTCGCTCCAACGCCCACGGATTGTTCCAGTATTATATGCACCTTGGCAGGTGAGCCAAACGGCGTGTCGTTCCACTTACAGCGACTCGATTTGACTCGTAATTGAATTCTCCGTTTCGGATAAAAATTGCCTTCCGTGAGGGAGAAACGCTTTCGCCTTTAAGTGAACGACGGACAGAATCTCGATGGAGATGCGATTAGCCAGTTTAGCAATCGATGAGACAAAAAGCAAAGAAAAAGGAAAAAATAAAAGAACAAAGACAAAAACGAAGATAAAAGCAAAAATAATATTTACTGTTTGAAAGTACAAAATGCAAGTGATATCTTTTATTTAACAAAATCTCGCAAAGCAAACATTGATGAATATTTCTGCTAACGGTTCTTTTTTCATATAATAATATATTAGAGAATTCGAGAGAAGTTACAAATTAAAGAAATTCTAAACAATTCTAGAGAAATTACAAATTTAGAAATTTAATAGTAGTTGTCCGCGGAAAATTGGATTATGAAAAGAGAATTCCAATTTTCAAAAGTCGGAGTTGAGATTCCGTCATTTCCGTCTGTGGATGGCCTCCTGTTTGCCTGTTTTCGTCTTTTTCGGAGGACTTCACGCGTCTTATTAATTGTGCGATTTCGACGAACGCGCGCTCGCGAATGATATGTATAATTATTATGTCAATCACGGCGCGGCGCGCGGAGCCGGCTATTTTCGCGGTCCAATCTGAATTCATCTCCCCGGTATACGGCGAACGGCGTGGCCGTTTCTCTCGCCGTTCTTTATTTTTCCACGGCTTATTAGCCGGGTCACGGGGTTATATCCATCAAACGCCATCAGCTCCTATTGTTTCGCTTCACCTGCGAAGCTTCGACGACTTACAAGACCCCTTTCGGCCGTTTATGCATACGCTTAAGTACAGGCTGCCGAGAAAGTTTTTGCACGCGTAGAGAATACCTTCGCGCCCGGCGGTTTTGTCGCTCGCACGAGCGCGTGGAGACGCCGAAGAAAACGAGCGAGAGTTGTTTAATTAACTTTAAACAGCTGCTTTTCAAATTTTTAGAATCCGCGCGCTGAAAGTGAATTACGCGAAGTATTAAAAATCGAGACTTCAGAATTTTTCAATTGTAAATTCTTAAAATGTATTAATAGATTTTATGAACGTATTAATAGATTCTTGCATGATTCTTGATATCCTTATTTCTAGAGATATATTAAATCGCTGAAACTTTTCGAACTGCGATGATTTGAATGGCATAAAAAAAGATCTCGAAGATCTCAACATTTAATAAAATCTTAGCAAAAAAAAGGGAACTGCAATGTAGATAAAGAATTCGAGTCTCTGTAACTTTCTTGAACTCTTTGCACCTCCTCCAATCAATCGGCAAGATTCTCACGCGGCAGATCCGTCGCATTTTCTCAAACTGTTCGCGACACGGATCCGTTCATTCGTCGTGAATCGCGTCCCGGCAATGGCGTCGCCTGTCTCGCCAAGTTGCAACACGCTCGGGTTTCAATGATGGCGCGATATACACACGCATCCCAATCTCTCGTGGTCTCACCGCGTCCGCGTCGTCCGATTTTATCGACCTCGTTCGAGATGCCGTGACTGTCGGCCGTATTTCACAATGCGTCACTGTGCGCGCAACACGGAGAGCGCGGTGCATCGATCCGCGCTCTTTCTCTCCCTCTCGGGAGAGAGAGAGGGGGAGGGGGAGGGGGAGAGGAAGAGCGGGTGAGTCCGTCGCGGCTTCGTACCCGTGCTACACCGCGAGCATTCAATCTCCGAATCACAATAACGCCGTCGTTGATGTATGGCAGAGCGCGCGCAGCATTAACATAGGATCCAAATATGTAATCCCAGACATCGCCGGCGGCCATCTGATATGTTCATTATATATTATACCCCGTTACGGAACAAGAGTGGGTGCATCGCCCTCCCTCTCCTCCCCTCCCCCCTCGCCCACCCCCCCTCACCACCGTGTGCCCCCTCGTGTGGCCCCCGCGCTACCTCGTATAACGTCGCGAGCTGTTGCGATGCGTATCCTAATCAGTTAGATGCACTTCCGGTATCCGCCACGAACCTCATTTACAGCCGGCGACACTTCGGACAAAGGGGGAAATTAATTATTGCCACTACTAGCTGCTCCACGACGACGTTGGCTCTCGCAATCGCGAAACACCGTCCACCTGCCTGGAAGAGAGTTGAATCGTGATTGAGAGCGCTTTGCGGGTCCATCACGAAAATGCGCGAGCGCGTCAAGAAGGGAGATTTGTAAAACATTACAATCGGTATGTACAGGATGTACAGTATATTGATCATTAATTTTTTAATAAAAATGTATAAAAAGCAGCAATCGGCAAGCGTATACATTTTTCTGTCTAAATGCTATTCTATCTAAATTCTATTTAAAATACTTTCTTCATATTAGAAAAAAAAGTGTATATCCATTAAATGTCTATGTATACATACACGAATACATATCTTGCCTTATAGTTATCTCATCGAAAGTGTTTTAAAAAAAAAAAACTTTATTAATATTTGACATTCTTAGAGTGAGTATTGTTGGAGCGAAGAAAAATGACACCTTTAGACGAAACTAATTCGTATGCATCGCGTGGGCGCGAAATCGATCGCGATGCGTCGATTCGCCTTCTTATCGAGCTCCTTTCATCGAAATAGTACGCGCGAGTCGGTAACACGTAATCTCCCAATCGCAAGGACCTCGACGCGACGGCAATCGGCGCGATGGCAAGAAAGAAAAAAAAAAGAAAAACGAGGAGCCCAGGAATGCTTTTAAAATGCTAAAATGATCGGCGATATATATACTGCAAGAGTCGGGTGCACTTTCGCTCCGAGCTAAAAGAACGAAAGCAAAACGTTCTGCGCGCATACAGTCGTCAGGATTATCGGTTTGCGGTCAAACCGACCACGAGACTCCAATAGAGACGAAACAAGACATAACAGCGTCTGCCCGGTACAATGAATACACTGGTGAATGTCACAGAGAATACAGAGCGAGAGATTTAGGGCGGGAACGCAAACTTTTTCATAATGCTGCATAACACACGGGGTATAAAGTATAAGAGAATCAATTAATCAAAGTCTTTCATTTTATATTTTGACTGGTTGATTCTCTTATGCCTTTTTTAATGCGTTATGCAAAAGTTTGCGCTTCGGCTTTTATGTTGCGTCCCTCGAAAAGATCCTGCAAACATTCATTACCATGTATGTAATTATATTATCATTTTCAATTAATGTCATATAATTAATTGTATACATCATTAATTATATATATATAATATATATAATATATAATTAATTATATATATATATATATATAATAATTAATTATTGATTTTTAATTATTTTTTATTTAGTCAGTTATTTATTCCTTCACTTAATTATTAATTAATTAATTAATTTATTGTTTATTTATTCATTAATTTATTCGTTCACTCATTTATTAATTTATCTATTCATTTATTTATTTATTCATTCTTACACTCACTCATTCATTCGTTCATTTCTTCATTTATTATACTTATTTATGTACTTATTTGTTTATTTATTTGTTACTTTATTCATTGGTAATTAATTTATTCTATTAAAATTTTTCAAATATAATAAAATATACTAACAATAAGTACTATAAGAGAATCTAAAATAAGAAAATTTTAAAAGTCAGAAATTATCGTCAGGAAAACTGTATACATATATCCTTCCTGTATATATACTTCCCACCTTTTTTTTCAACGCCTTCTTTTCGCGCTCGCCGTCAGTTTCCAGGGTAATTATTCCCCGGCTTGCGCAAGAAAACACATGTCCCTTTTCGCCCTACCGCCGCTCCTGTCCGGCGCGCGGACCCGCGCCGCCGATATAATAAATCCGAACCCTCGTTGTAACGCAATTTCGTCTCATTGTACCCCGCGGTGGCCCGGTTATGAAACTCAATTCTCATTGTTCACCCCGTTTCCGATGCGCCCCTCTTGCCCTTATCCCGGTTTCCCTAGCCCGGGGGCAACTGTGAAGGTAATCGTGGGGCAGGAGAGGCGACGAAACCAGTTCGCGAATGTTTCTGGGAGGAGTTGCGTGTTTTCAGTTTCGTGGGCCTTCTCTCTCTCTTTCTCTCACTCTCTTTCGAACACCCTTCTCGCTCCCTTTTTTCTCAGGGCAGTCTCGGACAGCGGCAAGGTAACGCGCGCGGCGTCGGGACCCCCGACATGAATATTCTAGGGAGAGAGGTGCGTATATAGCGGGGCGGGGAGGGGACGGGCGGGGGGAAAAGGGCTATGAATGTCATCCGCAAGCGTTAATCGATGTGATACAAAGGCCATTAGACGCTACCGTGGACGGAGGCGCACGCCCATGTCGTTTCCCGTCGCCATTGTGGAGGGCGCACAATTAGAGGAGACTTGACACTCTGCGTGCGCCCGCTGTGATTGCCGTCTATTGTGGCGGGGACCGCGAATCCTGACGGTGACAATTGCCAAAAGCGACCCTTCGATTTCGTCGATATGGAAAGACGCGCTTCTCGCGCGACGCTCGCATCAGCGACTATAGGAGATCGCGGGGGGAAAAGTGGAGACGTCGCGAAGCTGAATGCCTATGCCTCGGGCAATTTTACGTATGTGTATCACGCTTATTTTAAAGAGCTCGACTTGGAAAATAATGCGCGATTGATAGCGGTAGGATCTGGACCCGTGACTGACGTCGAATTGTTTGTTGCATTTAGACGATGTATATTCATTTATCTGTGTCCATTTCTTCGATTAATTTGAAGAAACTTTGGCCACGACTTAAAGCTTCCTTCTTCGTATACGATGCTCACTAAATGACTAAATTAACGTTGCGATTAGTTTTGCGATCTCGTTAAGAATTTGTCGAATTGCACGATGTAAATTTGTCGCACGGTCGAGTAACGGACCCAAGGTCAGTCCTACCTACTTCCCAAGCGGAACTATCGCGCATTTGTGGCACAATGGTCGACCGTTTATGGACACTATTACGAATGACGGTGTACCGTTACGAGTAAATGTCACACGATTGCGTGGGAAAATAAAGAGTTTCGATCGATCGTTATATAGAATGTCGAAGGATTCGAAACTCGACGATTGAAAAAGCATGAATAATTTTTCGATCAATGCAGCAACGCGCTCAAAGTCTAATAAATTATAATGCATGTTTAATTCTATTTAAAGATACACTATATATTCACACAGAAAGAGATATTAGTGACAATATAGACAAATTTTATATGTAGAATTAATGGACATTAACTGATTAAACTACTTCTACAGCTGTTACAACTGTAATATAGTTCATTCAACTATGACAGTTTTATATCTAGAATTAATGTTGTCATAGTTGAATATTTTATAATTTTAATAACTATAAAATAGTTTCAATTATAACAATATTAATTCTACGTATAAAACAGTATAGTTGTTTATATAGTTATTGCAACTGTAAATTAACTTATTTAACTATATCAATATTAATTCTACATATAAACTTGTAATGATGTAGATGTCATATATTAGTCATTTATATTAGTTACTATATAGTTATTATATTTTTCTTTGAGTACAATTAATTATTTAGAAAATCGGGAAAGTTTAGCGTCTAATGAAATTAGAAATAAAATTTTAAGTGGCGTTTAAAGATTCTGGAAAAAGTCAGCATTCCAAAATTTCGGAAGCCGCGCCGAAACGCCGTAGATCACGGGAGCGTAGTGAATAAATAAAGGAGCCAACGATGCGAGAGCCGGGCACACAATTCTAACTCTCGAATTCTATGTTACGTAAAAACTCGCGCGGCGCGATATGCTTCCCGGACCATTTCATTCCGAAAATGCAGGAATATCATAGAGCGAGAGGACCCGGGGCGCGCGAATGGCCCAGGGAGTTGACTCCGCCAGTCAACAGTTAACGATTTTCAATGGCGATTGGATGTCAGCATCACTCTCCGATTGGCGGAGAGTGATGCTGACATCCGGACAAACGGACAATGGGAAAGCGCTAAATGCTCACGGCGCGCGTTCAATCCCGGTGAATACGCGCGGCGTCTATTGAGGGTTCCACCCTGCTATTACAGTCAATGACGGAACATACGAAACACTATTCAGCCGCCGCGTTTGTTCCTTGCACACATCGTGTAAGTATAGTGTAACCCTGGCTGGATGGTTAATGGCGCGGATGCGAGTGACGCCTGTTTGCAAACCTTCCGCCAAACCGATTCGAGTGCAGTCGAAGCGAGAGTAGAGAGGCTCGCCTCGCTCTTGAGAAATTAACGGCTTCTTCGCCTTCGAACGTGACCCGGGAATAATTTATCGGGAATTTCTCCTTCCTTCGAAGGAAAAATTCTCTATTCGAAATTAGTTCCACGAAAAATTCCCCACATTCCAAATTTTCTTTCAGAGCACCTGACAGTTTCCTCTGTTTTTCGTGGAAGCCCTTTCGGTATAGTCGTCGGCCGCGCGTGATCCGAGCGAAGAACTGAAGTCAACGCGGCGTGAAATTCAATTATGTCATTCGTCGCTCCTAGTGGGTTTTTCTTGCCTCCTTCCTTCCTCTTTCTCTTGGCACGATCCCAGATATACCCTTCGCGTGACGTGTATTCGCCGTAAGGATCATCCGCAGATGCGCGGCACACGAATTCGCCTACGGCCAGGCGTTGCGTATCGCCTTCCGGGATATGTCACCGCGATCACTGTCTCCTTGAATTTAGGTCGAGGGACTCCCGTTCCCCATCCTCTCTCTCTCTCCCTCTCTCCCGATCGTTCTTGCCTCCACTTGCGGTTTTTCCGCAACCGGGGACGTCAACCGATATATACGCGCACTGATCCTCGCACGCGTCGCTGCGCCTCGCTTCAAAGGAGAACCCGTCTCGGCGGAGCTTTTCTAAGCTTCTCTGATCTCTCGAGAGCTCCTCGACAATCGCGTCGTTTAATTGGCCGATTTCACGGATTATTTAATCATACGCGCACCGCACCGCACCGCGGTAAGAACGAAATGGGTCGTTCTATAAGAAAGCATCAGGAGGAAGAGTTGAACGACTCCGGATCTCCGTGATCGTGTAGGTAGTCTTAGGTAGTCTGTGCTTGACATTCCGAGAACTAGGTCTTTGGATTTCTAAATCCATAAATTTTTTCGAACTATCGTCGAATAAAAAAAGTGTTAATCATTTTATAAATGTGAAATTTCAAAAAGGTAAAGTATTTTAAAGCGCTATTTAAAAATAATGTGATCAAAGTAAGTATGAACAATTTCATGGAAATTGAATATTTTTTTGTAAAAAAAATTTTGCCAAATTTTATGCGCTGTGCAGTAAAAGTTACTTAAATTTTAAGATAACTCGAATTTGCAATTTTATATTTTGAGATCTTGTGGTTCTGGATTTTATAACAATTCTCTTCTCTCTTTTTTTTTTGTCTATTTATATGCTTTAATTTTATCAATAGTTTCAATTTTATTGTTAGATTTTTAACGCTTTGTGTTTTAAAACTTTTTTTATTCTTTTTTTTGAGATTATATTTTTGCAAAACTGTTTTTAGAATTTTATTATTCTATAAAACTATAAATTTAATAATACGTATAAATTTTATATATTAGGTATATATTATGAAATTTTTAAATATAAATTTTAATAATGTATAAAATGTTATATATTATATATTATAAAATAAATATGTAATTATTTAAGGGAGTATAGCGTAATTTGGTTAAATTAACGAAAAAAAATTAACAAAAATTAGCAAAAATTAACACATCTATTCAGCTCTATGTCTAATCAAAAGTGAGCTAATACAATGACAATTTAATGACAAACGACAACTGTCTATAGTGCGAACAACAGCGCTCAAAAAATGTTGTTGTCAAATTACACTATATGACCAAATTACGTTACTTTACTCTATACACGGAGATAATTTTTTTTTAAATTTACCCTGAAAATCATGTTAATTGTGGAACAATATAATATTTAGGCAAATTTTACTGTGCATTACAATAAATTTTACTGTAAAATATTTATTGCAGTGCACAGTAAAATTTGCCTAAATACTATATTGTCCCACAATTAACATAATTTGCAGGATAAATTAAAAAAAAATTCTCTCCGTGTATAAATATATTTTTTTAATATGTGGTAGTTATACTTTGAATCGGGTGAGTTAAAGTTTTTAAGACGGTTATTCGTTGGAACACTATCACGCTGCATCTCGATGGATCAGGTAGATCATCGATCTCTCTTCGCACACGGTGGTGTCGCGGCACGGATGGATTACTCGCGCAATCGGTTCACCTGAAAGGAGAAGGGGAATTGCACCCCGCTGAAAACTTCAGTCGCTCGTAAAGCGTTCTGTTTCGCCTATACGTGTCAGACACGTCGTTCGCCCGCCTCTCCCTCTCACCAACCATCCTGCATCCACACCCCTTCCTTTTTAATCTAGCCATTGTCATGTTAATGCGCAGTGTTAGTTTCACGGGAGGTGAAGAGAATGGACACATTATATCGCGCGAAGAGGGTCACGGTATGAATGTATGAGTGCGTGAGTTGCGCGCCGGTGTATGTGTCACATGTGTGTACACATGTGCGAGCGCGTCTATATGCCATTATAGAGAGCCCGCAAGAGCTCCGATTCTGAAGAGGGGAGGATTTGTTTTATGAGCACTTCAATTCCGCAGAAAGTAATATATCTTGAGTAGAACCTGTACCGGCCGCAAAGAGAGAGAGAGAGAGAGAGAGAGAGAGAGAGAGAGAGAGAGAGAGAGAGAGAGATTTGCGCTGCGCCTTCTTTTTCTAAAACCTATGTTATCAAGATGACGCTAATATTATGCAATTCTCACTTCAATGCGAAAAAAAAGAATGCTCGCTCGTGATCTACTACACAGCGTGAATAAAATAAACGGAAGTTTGCTATTCTTCTGTTTGTTTTATACTTTTTCTCGCAATACAATAAAACTCACATGCAATAGAATTTTATTCGTTGGAGCCTCTCTAGTCTCTATGCATCTATTTAAAGAATAAAACGATTTCGAAAATTTTTACAACAGGGTTTTCTGACGTTTTGGAAGAAAATTCGAAACCGCTTTAAATCAGTATAGATATTATATAGCGCTGTAAATTTTGGAAACAACAGCACATTTATGTCCTTTATCCTTGTAGGACGTGTATATCCTTGATCCTTAGAAGTGGTCAGATCTGGTCAAATCGATTGTTGGTTCATCCACACGAATACGCGGAAGGACTTTTCGGCCAGGGGCTACTGACACATCCGGGGTATCCGGGTATTTGTATTGCTTACAAGCCACATGCAACTCAAATATAGGCACTCAAATCACTTCTTTGTCCGGGTATTGTTGCGAGATCCAAAACATACGTTTCATTCAAAATCCGAATAGCCTAATGCCGCACGATTATGAAGATTTTTCTATTATAACAGGATTGTGAGTCGGTAAGCGCCGCGGGTGTACGCTTTATCGCCCGAATGCAGGCCGATTCAACGTCCATCGTCTATTCGATTCTTATTTCTCTTCCTCCCTCTACGGGATTACGAGCCTTCTAGCTGTGTCTTCGTAACAGAATTTTGTTTGGTATGTCACAGGTATCCAATATTGATGCATTAACAGGGTGCTGCTACATGTATACGTTGATGCAGAATATTTAACTAAACTTTTTCCGCGAGGAAAAACCTGAAGTTTTTGCTTGGAGCGAATTGCCTAGTTGCTACCTCTTTCCATTAATTATAAATTCAGAAGAATTGATTTATCCAGAATGAATTGATTTACATTGTTTACGCTTTGAAATACAGATTTTCAATATATAAAATTCCTAGCTCCTTGCTAAACGTATATCGCGATCTATATGACGATGCCGAAAGTTAACTAAACTTTATTCGCGAGGGAAAACCTCACGTTTGCTTGGATCGAATTGCCTGGTTGCTACTTTTTTCCATTAATTATAAATTCAGAAGAATTGATTTATCTAGAATGAATTGATTTACATTTACGCTTTGAAATACAGATTTTCAATATATAAAATTCAATATATAAAATTCCTAGTTCCTTACTAAACCTATATCGCGATCTATATGCAGAAATTTAACTAAACTTTATTTGCGAGGGAAATTAACCCTCAAGTTTGCTTGGATTGAATAGCCTAGTTGCTACTTCTTTCCATTAATTATTAATTCAGAAGAATTGATTTACATTGTTTACGCTTTGAAATACAGATTTTTAATATAAAATTTCTAGTTTCTTATTAAACGTATATCGCGAGAACAGTAATAGAATAAAAAGGCCCTGGCAATAAATCAACAAAGAAAGAAAAAAAAAAGAAAAGTGGCCAAGTAAAGTCTGTATATTAGTGTGTAATAGATATCGTGTTCAAATTCATGTCTAAATTATTAAAGATTATTTCTTGCGCATCTCTGAAGAAAACCAAAACGTCGACGGTCGAAACGTTTGCGTTCTTTACGTACGTATTAGACTAGGAAGTAAATGGAAATAAATCACTATGCACTAATACCCGTGTTGGCTTTACTAATTGTAAGCTATTGTTCTTTTCCATCTTGAACTTGCGCTTTCTAATTTCCATTTATTTGGAGGAGACTCTGCGTCGCGACCGACGGTAGCGACAAGGAAGAAGGCGGTGCATATGTGACTTCGAAGGCTTCAAAAGCCTTCTTCGCAGATGGGATCAAAAGACTTGTTGGACCGTTACAAAAAAACGTGTTGCAAAGCTAGGCGATTATATTGAGAAATAATTGTGTAATTGTACACTGAGAAAAAAAGTTGTTAAAATAATTAAATTGCGTTTTGTTGACAGTTTTTTTTTGACTCAATTATCAATGTTTTTGAACTAAACATACATCAATAACATGATACATCATTAACATGATATTTTTATGAATTAACAAGTATTTTTTGAATTAACAAATGTTTGCTCGACAGCCCGTGACCGCCGCATTTATTTTGAATGAAATAATATTTTTTTAAACCAACAATTTTTTTTCTCAGCGTACCTAAGGCCGTACATAAATTCACTTTACTTTTTGACTTATTACCTTTTCCTTGGCATTTTTAGATCTAGATAAATTTGCAGATATTTCTACGAAACCGCGTTTCTTTCCACGTGTATTTATTAATAACAACAAGAGGAGTTTCGAGCCGCTGGAATTTTTGTGACACATCGAAAGATTTCGAACGAACTCTTTGTGCATTCTTTTTTTTTAAAACTTGGAGATCTTTCGTCTTTGTTCGCTTGACACTATAGCGAATGCAATTTGTGAAACGATCGATTATTCAAGATACTTCGATGCTCTTCTTACTTCCATCGTGATTCAACGTGAAGGGCGACTCACGCGATTCTAAAGGGACTCCGCTGCGCAAAAAGACTCTGAAATCGCTTTTTTCCCCGAGCATCGAGCTGTAACGGATTCAACAAGGCGTGTCAATGCGATGCACGACGGTGCGCTGCGCCGCGACGCGACGCGACGCTCGCCTCGCTGAATTCGCCGCGCGTGCGGTTTGTTCCTCTAATTTAGTAAATGCCTAATATAGTTGCGTGCGCCGCGGCAACGGGCAATGTCGCGCAGTTCCGTTTCTTGTTTATGGTGCACTCGGCTCGTTTATTCACGAATCTCGCTCCGGGAGTCCAGCTTATCGCCGATCCTCAGCGGCAGGAATTCATAGTGACAGTAAGAAACTACATTGTTATTGTTATTATCAACTATAGTAATCATCATGGTCTTGCTACAATAATTAATTAGAAAATTAATAGTAATTAATAATTTAATAATTATTATAATTAAGTAATTTCATGTTTGTGCAGGTACAACAAAAAACGGAGGCGTTACGAAGTTAAACAATTATAAAAATTAACAATTTACACTTTCGCTATACTAAAACCTTATACTCAAAGATCACAATCGTGAAATCTTAAAATTTTGTAATTATTATTTTGTAAATTATATATCGCATTATGAGTATTTGCGATATTTAGTTTCTATTATCGTTGCGAAATATTTTAAAGAATTACAGTTACTCCAAATTTTCTCGTTATTTCTGCTGTTTACTTTGTTATGTACATAATTACGATTTTTCCTGCATCCCAAAGAAGCTTTAAATGCTTCGAAGTTGATTTAGTACTCCGCCTGCACTAAACGTGACAAGCACGTCGTTATGACATGCTAACTCGTCGCACGTTACGTTTCGAAACGTCATTGACCAGGTCGCTGCCACGTAACTAACAGCCAAATTCATTACACAAAAAATAATACAGTTTATTAAAAATAAAATACGTCAATGAAAAGTTTTTGAAACATGAACACACAATATACACAGAAAATCCGATAAACAGTTGATTAATTAAAACAAATTGTTTGGTATGTTACGTTGCGGCGACGTGCGAAACGTATAAGTGTCGGTCCACAACCTTGCTTTAAGAGGCCGTAAGCCGTAAGCCGTGAGCGTTAAGTGACGTAATTCCTGTCTTTAAATTGCTTCCGCACAATCTTTAGTCTTTAACCGTTAGATGTAAGCGAAATGCGCAAAACCCAATTCTTACGGCGTTAAGGCATAAAGCTTTCGGCCGACATATTATCCCCAGCCAATCAGATTGTCTTGTGCCTTGTCAACAAGGCATTGCTTGCATAGAGATGCAATTTTCGTTAATAACTTTTTTAAGTAAATTAATAAAAAGTGAGTTAGAAATAAAATGTTGTGACAATGGAAAATACGAGCGTCACGAGCATGGAAGCGACAGAGGAAATGCTCCAAGACGAGGTTCTTGTCGCTTTAGTAAAAGAGAACCCGGTGCACATACCACGAATAAAACATTGTTAACAGAAAGATATTTTCATCCATCTTGCATATAGCACACTACGGACTGTCGCATCTTCGTTGTGCGCAGCTCTAAATTATTCTTTTCTGATTGGCTGATATACGTTATGTTTAACGCTTTACGTCTTGCATTGTGGATTACCGTCTTTAAGAGTTATTTAAGGACTACGATTTACGGCTTTACAACTTACGGCTTAAAGACAACGGTTTAGTCTTAAAGCAAGGTTATGGACCGACACTAATGTGCGACTTAGCGACTAAAATAGCACATTTCTTTCATGTATTGCGCAGGCAGGGTAAAAGTTCTTTTAATTGCTTTAAAGAAAATTCCTTTCAAAAACTGACGGATGAGATGAGAAGAAAGAGCGGGAGATTGTTTGCTCGTTCTATACAGATGCGTGAAGGAGGAAAGAGGGAATCGTCTTTCGTTACATTTCATGCGTGTAGAAGTACGCTGTACTATTCGTAAGTACACTTTGAGGTAAATGGTGACGTGTGTATACATATAAATGCTGTAAAAATATTGAAATATATGGCTTCTCAACTAGAACGGAAATTCTTTCCTGCCTTATTTTAGAATATAATTTAATAGTAAATAAAAAATAAAAATTAAATAATTCTTTTAATTTCGTGAATTTTTAATGTATTTGAAATTTATCTTTTATTATAAAACAAATCCAATGTTATATTAGCTCGTCTTTGGCCGAGTCTTTTTGGTATTTATATTATATTTAAATAATTCTTTGCACTTGGTGTTTTTGAGTTTAAAAATAAGATAATTAAGTGTTTTAATTGCTCATTTGTCAGTTGTTCTCTTTCGTCCAGTCAGAGGTATAGGCTGAATTGAGATAAACGAAAACTGCTAACGTGGATAGTCACAAATTAATTGAAGCTTCGAGAGGTTATTTCTCCGTCCAACAAAATCCGTCAACAGATTTTACGAGTAAAATTTTAGAATTAGCGTTTCCATCGTGTTACACTGCAAGACGTTCTCGTGGAGGAAGGCGCTGCAGTGTAACGCCTAGTAGAAAGAATGCGAGGAGAGAAAAGAATGCGGCGCCCTTTTGAAAATTAGTTCGTATCCTTCACCTTTTTTCACCGCGATTTGACGTTGCCGTATATTCAACGTGCTAAAGCGTCGGGCGAACTTGCGGAGGGGAACCGATCTCTTTTCATCCCTCGAAGTACGATTAATTTACGCGCGACGCGATCCGATCCCGGCGGGTGTCAAACGTTATACGTCGTCGCGTTATGTCATCACTTGAAACGGAATTACGCCGGTAATATCGTATAATTTAGCATGGTCCCTTCTCTCCCCGCTATAATTAATTGCTTATTCCTTTTGCCTTTGCGGCGGTATTTCCGCGGCGCGCTCGAGAGCTCCTGAAAAGTTTGTCGCGCGTCGCGTTGCGTCGCGTCGCGCGCGTTCACGTATGTGCGCCGCGCGTAAAGGGGCGCGCGCGCCTACAAACAACCCCCTCGCGCGTATTTAGCTATCGTCACCTTTCCTCAATGCCAATTACCGTTTGAAGTCTAGCGTCCTATACGCGCCGTTTGCGACGTTTTCTTTCCTTTCCTGAGTGACTTCTACCTTTTTCTTCGCTCGTCTCTCTCTCTCTCTCTCTCTCTCTCTCTCTCTCTCTCCTCCTTCCCCCCCCCTGTTTTTTTTGCTTACGCTTAATAAATAACGTTTCTCTCTCTCTCTCTCTCTCTCTCTCTCTCTCTCTTTGTCTCTTTTGCTCTCTTTTCGATCTTTGCGGCAGCGTGACATGGTAATGTGTACAAAGCTCTGAATTTTAAATTTGCATCCGACTCTTAATAATGCGCGACTGGTCGGAGAGGTCGGTGATTAAATTAGAGAAATTAGCAACCCTTCCGCCATCCCCTCGTGCGAGAGTAATGCTCGCGCGTTAATTTGCTGGTGGAGTAGGGTAGAGGGAGGTAGCTCTTAATAACAGCGTTTCTTTTCTTTTGCCATTTTGCTTCACAAGCCTTAATAAACTTAAACCGCATGCAAATAAATATAAGGGAAATTAGATAAAGAAAATAAGAGAAAAAAAGGGAGAGAAAAAGAGAAGTTGACAGATAGATAGATAGATAGAGATTGATTGATTATTATTAGCTATTTTATATCACACAATTACAATATTTAACTTAAAACATAGTCTTTTTTGGAAAGAAAACGCGGTATCCGTTTAAAATGGTTCTTTCGCACTGCTTTACCATGGTTAATAACACATTGTGCATTCTAACACCCTCATAAAACATATTTTTTTGCGCACTCTTAGTTTTACGTGTGAGAGAGAGGGAGAGGGGAAAAACAGATATATAAGAATTGTAAAATATTTCTCTATGCTGTGTTAAAGAAATATAAATGTCATCTACCGCATTGAAGGATGAAAAAAATATTATTATATTTTATGTTTTATGAATAGAAATCCAGAAGTTTTTTTATGTTATTTTGGAAGTAAAATGGATATGAAATGATGATTTATATCCTTTTGTTCGAGTATTGCAGATGTAACCATAATTTTTCTGTTGACCAAGGAAAACGAAAGTGTCTCTGTTTAAATCGCGAGAAGATTTACAATTCTTTTTTTTTATGATGACAATGCATTTGCAACATCTAATAGAATTTCTAAAAATTAAATTTTATAAAATTATATATTTTGCATAAAATTATATTTAAAATAATTTCTTAAAGAACAGAACACAAGTACATACGTACTCATTTCGTGTTGAGTTTTCTTTGGTGAAAACATCATTGCATTTGAACAAGTAGATCGTAGATTGTAGATACGTAATATAAAGTTGACGCTTTAGGAAAGAGAAGGGAATCTATCTAATTTTACAGCACAATCATCATTCGATAATATCTTATACGTTTCATGAGAGAATTAAAAGCTAGCATAAAGTATTGTCGCTGATATTATAATAACGGATATTTATTGCGTTCAAATCGTAACAATGAAACGAGTCCGGCAAGTTTTTCGAGCGCGGATATTCTTTTGCAGCAGAATGTATCTCTATCCATTGCCGTATGGCAATTTAAACACAGAAAGAAAAGACCGCAAAGGATACATGTATTCTTAAGCCTCCAGACATAGCTGACATAGCTGAAACGAGTCCTGTGAAGAAACGTATAAAGGAACATTATCTTTATAATAAAGAAAGGAAGAGTGTGTCTTTTGCAAAGAAGTTTCTCGGCCATTGTCACCAAATATAATAGAAGCAGTCGAATAAAATCTCCAGGTGCGCTTTTTCCTTCATCAGCGATCTCTTTTCTTTTCTATTCTCCTCCGCTGAAGAAACTGGCCGCAATTCACAACTTCCTGAGATCCACGCCTTAGATTCGGCGATTATTGTGACTGCAATACAATGTCACTATGAAACCGCCGGAAAGGTCAAAGATTATTTATGATTTTCCTATGCCAAATAAAGCATTGGAATAAAAGGTTACAATACCGGTCAAAATTATATCACCTTTCGAGTTTTTGAGCATATCTTTCGTCAAAGTCGAATGCGTTCAAAATTTTATAATAAATACCAAGGTGGCAGGTGCACCTTGTACATGCAATGAGATTTGACAAAATACACGATTTTCTAATTTTTTATTAATTTTCCCAAAATCATACCTTTGTGCTTTCTTTGTTCTTTTCGTGTCACAGTTATTGTTTTTACCGTTATAATCTAGTTTTAGTAGTTACAGATTTAATGTTTCACAGTATGCAAAAAGCATCCGTATAATCTGTACGAAAGGATTTAGACTCTAAAGGTCAATGTCCGGCCTTGGGTTGCTGCGGGATTTGCACTCTTGGTGCTTGAGATGTGGACGAATTGGAGTAGGAAGTTATCATAGTTGGCCGTAAAACGAACGCACAAGCTCACGTAGCAGTTTGTCATTTTCAAATCCACGATAATCACTTATTTCTGAAGCGTTAAAAGTTCCAGGGAAGTTATAGAAAATCGGACTTACTTCTGTTGTCAATCGCAACATCCTTCGTAAATTCTGCAGCAATCTACATTGACTTCTGGAGAGTTTAAGTCCATCCATATATTATTTGTAAACTGGAGGACAGCAATCCCTATAGAAATTCCTTATTTTCGCAAATTGGAAAACACGAGTGGAATTGGTCAAAAAGTAAAGGGAATATCTTAACACCTCAGTAATGGTTTCATGTCGTCTGAAGTGACGAAAGTTTGTCATTTTGTACTGACAGAATGAAGATTTGTTGACTGACAGAATATAGATTTGTTGTCCTGCAGACAAACGTTTTGATCCCCAAATATACCAATTTACTTACTGCTTACGTTTTACTGCTTTACGTTTTTCTAGGTGCCATGGGTTTTAAATATTATCGGACCATTGCATTGTGAGAAAAGTTGGAAAGACGTTTGACCAGCCAGTGAGTTATTAATACGGCCGAGAAGT
The DNA here is from genome assembly GCF_000956235.1 of Wasmannia auropunctata. Taxonomy (NCBI): domain Eukaryota; kingdom Metazoa; phylum Arthropoda; class Insecta; order Hymenoptera; family Formicidae; genus Wasmannia; species Wasmannia auropunctata. Next base: position 122,966 of record NW_012028505.1, on the reverse strand, counting down.
TCGTTCAACTCAAGCAAGGATAGAAAAAGAACCCTCAGTCATCATTCGTCGATGCATTCATCGATTCTACGCCTAAACGCTACCAAATTGTAATCGATATATGCCAAAGGTTTTGCTGCAAAATATTAGAATCGTACCATCTGAATTATACATTCGTTGTTTTGAAGGCATTTGAACTTGTTACGGCGATTTATTATTAAATTTTGAAGATTTCAAATAAAATTAATTTTTCACAATTAAGATATTATTTTTATTATTTGACAAAAATTTATTTGTTCAGTAAGCTACATCTATCATCAAAATATACTCTGATTTGAGATGCATTTTAAAACAAGGTGTGCTAAAAAAAATCAAAAGGTGATATAATTTTGGTCAAAACTGTACGATTTCTTGAGGTCAAAAAAGGACGATTATGATTTTTTAGTATTTCCTAGAATTCCTTTACGATTTAGCATTCTTTTCTCAGGAAATAGAAAGAGGTTTCCAATACAAAGTTTAATTTTCTGAAGAATATTTAATTTCAATGTTAATATAGCTTTATATATGTATTGAACTTTAATCTGTTGGCGACGTATGTGTTATCGGAATATTTGTGTAGTAACACGTAAAAATTTTCAAATAAAATAAATATTAAGTTGAAGTATATCCATTTTGGAATGATGTATGTACATATACTACTAATCAATATTTTGATCAGATCGTCACAATCTGTAACTTACAAGCTTGCACAAATGTAATCTAATTTTTAAATTTATTGTAATACTGATGTAATTATTTATAAGAGAAAATTATTAAATAATAGAAAATTTTTCTAGAAGTACCAATATTACAGAAGAAAAAAACAAATGTATACATTTTAATAAATAACGACTGATATGTTTATAAAATATAAGAATAAGTAAATATTGATATCTTCGGCTATTAAGCGAGATTTTATATTTAATGAGCATACAAGAGATTTACAATAAATTATTAATAAATTTGTAATTATTAAACTGATAGAGAATTTCATTATTACTGATGCTAGTTCTTTGCTGTTTCGCTATATGTTTTGTCACGGAAGTAACACATTGGATAATCTGGGTATTGTATAAAAACATCATAGAAAAAACATATATTGTTCGGAGAACCGCTGATCTCGATAGAGATCTTGCAGGTTTTAAAATAAGCTGCCAGGCATTTCAGAACAATAACGTTACATTACTTCGGTTGAAATCGTTTATTTTCAAAATCGTGAAATCAGTGTCAATTGACAAAGAAATAAAACATTTTTAACAATGGAAAAAAAATGTTAAAATCATTAAAATTAATAAGACAGTTCCTTTTTTTTATTAAAAAATATTTATTTTAGCACTGAAATGTATTTCATAAAATATTTTTTTACATCTAATAAAATGTGTTTTTGAAATTAAAAAACGTTTTAAAACATTTTAAAGAATAATTTGTTACCATTTTTTAAATAAATGATTTTTTAATTGAATAAATAAGTTATTAATATTAAATAAATGTTTTATGATAATGACATTCTCATTCAATTACCGGTCCTAATGACAAAATACCACACAATTACCGGAAATATCGATATCTATTTATTTTAATAACTAATATGGCATATATAATATAATATATTATTATTACCACATAATTACAGAAATATCGATATTTATTTATTTTGATAACTAATATGGCATATATAATATAGTATATTATTATTACACAATTATATTAATTATATAATGGTATAATAATTATTATTATTAATATATTTTGTATGCACTTGTACTTAATAATAATAATTCCTTCCAAAATTTACACAATTTTTTTTTACAGTTTTATATCTTTTGAAATTATTTAAAAAAAAAATTCATGATTGTAATAAAAGTACAAAACCCATAAGGAAATAATTAGGGTCGTCGCAAAAATGAATGATATATGACAGAAAGATGATGCTAGTAACCTTTGTTGCCATTGTGACACTATAAATGGTTTCTCTATTTCTCAAACTGCAACGGATAATTTCACGCATAGCGAAATGATGCTGTATAATTCTGATAGGAAACCACCTATTAATTCTGAGTTTAGTTGTGTTACCATATGGTGCTGACAGATGTAATGCAATTTTGAATAGCAAATAAAATTACATTAACCTCTGTCGGCAGACTTTTTCAACGCTCATAATAATAACTAATCATTATTTGGTCAACCAATAACAAATCATCGTTTCTCACGTCGTGTGACATTACAATTGTGGATTTCGCTTCGAATCCATCAGCGTTCAAAACATATCGCGAGAATAGTAGGGATTTCCAGAAGAGTTTCGCGCGAGACTTTAAGTTCGACGGTTACAAAGTAGCGAGGATAAATTTGTTTAAATCAAGCATACTATGCCGCGTCCATCCCCCGCCGACTGATAAAACCTTCTCCAACCGACCGTCGCCTCTCGTCATTCACTGTTGACGAGTTTGCGTCGGAATTTTTATTGTACCGCGTACCGCGGGTGGTGCGCTCGGCGAGTGTTACGATGAATATAAATGCCGCTACGGAAGGGAAGGCGAAGCTACGTCAACGCTGATGAAACAAACGAGCTTCCTCCACCATACTCTCGTTTCCCGCACGGGGGAGGAGGAGGAGGAGGAGGAGGGGGGGGGGAAGAGGGGGTGGCCGATGATACTCCAACAATGGCGACCGCCTACTACTCTTTCCCTCCTCTTCGCCATCCTCCGTCCTCGTCCTGCCTACCCCTGTGTTCGTATGGCGTTTATAAACGGAAAAAAGTCGGCGCGCCGCGCGCGTCAATGGTTTTGCTGGTGGCTGAAAAGGCGCGTATCTTATCGCCGCGCCAATCCGCGCGCGCTCCGGCATTCCCGTGTGCCGGAGAGTTCGCGCCGCGCGCGTCGGAAAAAGGCGAGACAGCCTGACGACGGCCGAGATACGGCGCGACAAAGCGGCGGTAATTAAATAAATGGCCGCGTTTAGCGGGGCCCAAACGGGAGCGCACGCCTGCCTCGTCTCACGTCATTGTCGGCGGGGGGATGTTAATTAAATTAATCGAGACCGCACGTCGCGACGGGAGCAGATTATTTCTCTCCGCTCGTCACGGCATTAACGCAGTTCTCCCGCGCCGTTCAACAATTGAAGATTAATTGTAATAACATTATAATACTATCGCGCATGTGCGTGAATCGCTTAGACGGTGGGATTTACGTGCGAATATTTGAGAATTGAATTGGAATTAGTTTAGAATTAATTCAAATCAATATTTCGGGATTGAGTCCAAAATTCGATGTGTATGTTGTTACATGTCGTTATAACGGTGATGCCTATAGTCATTGGGGTGTTTAGAGATTAATAACATGCACGGTTGTTGGATCAAGAAAATAGATTCTAACACGTAGCGAGAGAGTTCATAATGTCTATATTTCAAATCAGAAAAGGCTTAGTTATAAAATCGCAAACGTTTGGAGTTTAGAAATTCTATTACAACTATGCAAATTTTATGATTAAAAAATTTCGGAACTTGCTAAAATTTGCCAAAATTTAAATTTTAAAATTGAGATCTCCATTTTTTTTTATTACAAGATTTAAAAATCCGCAGATTCTAATCTTAGATATTTTCAAATTAAACAATTATCAAATGCAACAGTCAATTCTCTTTGCTTCTATCGGCTAAAATAGCGATACCGGTAAAAGAAGCATTGGCAGCGTTAGTTTAATTCGTCATTGAAGCTGTAATTGTTCTGATCCAATAATCGAAGATATGTTACAAGTCCGATAAGTCCGATGTCGCTGAAGGGCGTTCGCAGTTGCGTTCTTGCATGTTGTTTTGGATTTTCTCCAAAATAGCAGCCTAACTCGCACGAGCGCGCTACACCGCGAGAGTCGAGACAGGTTACGCGAGAGGGTCAGGGGTGGGTGGTTGGGCGGGTGGCGGGGCAAGCCCGGGTTGGATTTTCGTACAAAAGCGCGGGGGCCTTCGATCGACCAGTCATCTATGCAACAATGGCGCTGACAATGGGCAGCGGGCCAGCAGTGTTTCATTAAAACATGCATTGAATTCGAGAGAGCCGACGAATTGGCTGAAACCGAGAGAACCCGGCAGGAACCAACCCTCTCCTCTCTTCCCCCCGCCAGCCCTCACCACCACCTCCTCCTCCTTCTCCTCCTCCTCCTACGGTCCGGAGGACGGCGGTCATGTCTGATTGAAACGACGAAAAGTCTGTCCGACCCTTTCCAGCGTCGTTGTTGTTGTTGTTGGCGTATGGCGAAAAGGGGAAAAGGGGACGGAGGGGGGAGGACGGAGCGAGGAAGCAGCGGGGCTGAAAGAGCGTGATCGAAAAGCGGGAAGACAGGTTGCCCTGAGTTAAATTGGAATTGTCATGTGAGGGCGAGCGAGGCGAATTAAAGGAAAAACAACTTGTATAGGATTGGGCTTAATTGTGAACGACTTTTGCCCCGCGCGACCCGGCTCGACCACCCATTCTCCGTCCTCTTCCGGGCACGACCGGAACCTCTGTTACCGCGGACTGGCTCTATAGCCACGGCTTTCGCGGACAGAGAGAGAGAGAGAGAGAGAAAGAGTCGAGTCCTCGACTCTCGAGGCGAACGAAGGGAGAATGCGAAGAATCGCGGCAGGCGGGACGCGGGTGGATAGCTCGAGTATAGAAGGGCAAGTTGAACGTAGAAGGCTATCGAGAACTGTTTCCAATAAACCGGTGATTAGAAAACCGTTGTCTGTCTCTTGGTAGAAGGTGACTTCCTCTTCCTGGGGGAGGGGGGAGGGAAGCTGTAGCAGTTCTCTTTTTCGCAAAGCAAACACTCCGACATCGGGCTGGACCTTCGAGGGTTTCGAGTTGCGATCAATTAAAATCCAGAGTCTCACAGACTCACGCCACGCGCCAGCTATAACGAGAATGAAATAGGACAATGAATTTATTCCAAACAGAAATGTACATCGTAAAAGGAAAAAGAGAACTGCATTTTGCGAAACTTTCGAGAACCTTGCCTTTTCTCAAGGACGCCGCAAAATTTACGAATCAAGCTCACGGAGAGAATTTCCTTTTAAAATTACCCTGAAAATTTTGTTAATCATGGGACAACATATAGTATTTCGATAAATTTTACTGTACACTACAATAAATTTTACTGTGCACTCCAATAAATTTGTTGTAGTATATACTAAAAAAAATAGTGAAAAATCATATAAAAATTCATCCAAATACTACGTTGCCCTACGATTAACATGATTTTCAGGGTAAATTTTAAAATAAAATTCTCTCCGTGTGCTAAATAAAAGATCGCAAAAATTTTAAGGGATCAATCATTTCGATTTTTAATAGCGTTTTCGATGCAATGGACTTTGACCGATCCGAGGTCAATTTGATGACGTCACACGTTCTACTTTAGATTGGACGAGTAGAGCATGTGACATCGGCCGAAACCGACTGCAATCGAAATTATCGAAAACGCTACAGCTCCCCCAAAATCCCTGAGAATTTTTTTTACTCTTGACGAGCGAAAAACTTTTAAATGGCACTTGCGAGTGTCATGTAAATGCCACTTTCAGTGCCAAACTCTCAAAATGAATGTGAGCTCGATGTTAACGTAATGGCGCGGATTCGACCCACTGTCACGGCAGACGAGGACGATCACGAGAACGTCAAGATGGAAGGGCCGTTCGTTCCGCGCAATTTCCCTCGCGTGTCGCGTCGAGCGCGATTGAAAAAAGGCGAGTGCCGAAGGGGGTGAGGCAGAAGGCGAGTAGAGGGAGGGAGAGAAAGAGAGCGAGAGAGCGAGAGAGAGAGAGAGAGGAGAGAGAGAGACAGAGAAAAGAGAGAAAAAATAAATCAGATAGAATCGGTATCGCGCGGTGCTCTCGCATAGGAACAGTGAGAACCGCTCGAACGATACGATCGCTTCCGTAAAAATCCCCAGACGCGGTGGTGACACGTAGGAAATTAAGAGATAGGATTTTAAATTGGAAAAATACACTGCCATTCCGTGCGCTCGCGGTGGGATGGTAGCCGAGATAGGAGCGAGCCGCAGGGGGGGGGGCTGGCGGTGAAGGGGGGAGGCAGGAGGAAGAGGTAGCTGCGATGGTTGCGGTATAGGGTGGCTGGAGGAAGTGATATGACGATAGAGGAAGATGAGGAAAAGCGGGGGAGGGGGGGGAGGGAGAAAAGGGAAGGGAGAGGCAATGAACCAAGCTCTGTAGTAATTAACGGTTTAAATTGGATCTCAGTTGAGCGGCTTATTGGCGATTGTCGGCCATCCGAAGACGGCCGTAGAACAAAATTGCGAACAAAATTGCCTCGGGCACGCGAGCGTGGGTGGTTAGGTGTCTGTACGTTATGTATTGCCCCGCGGAGGAGCGGGCGGCGGCCGAAGGAGGGTGGGACGGGGCTGTCCACAGAGGGGTAGCATTGTCGAACTGTCTTGAGGATTGTCCTCGCGTCGACAAAGCGCCTCGTTTAGCGTCGTGCAGGAGAGAAGAGATTGCGAGAGAGCGTCGAGCGCATTGGCGACAGCGAATATCGATTCCGCCGATAGAGACGACGATTGGGGGTATATAATCGACGTGAAAACTTTATTTTTCTCCTTCCTTTCTCACTTCACTTCTCTCTCTCTCTCTTTCTCTCTCTCTCTCTCTCTCTCTCCCTCTCGAATTAACATCGACATATTTCTGACCTCGCCATTCAGACCTCGCGTTAATTTATTCTCAAACTAACGAACGAGATCGGAGATCCAACGTCGAGATTCAGCTTCGGGCGGCTGGTCGGAGAGGAGAGAGAGAGAGAGAAGAGAGAAGCGGCCTCGACGCGCCGCGCGCGCGGCGGCCGAGGCCGCGCATCTGCCTGTAATCCGCAGTGAGACCCGTTCGTTGTTTCGCTGATCCCTGCATTGTGACGTCGCTTGTATACCGCATTGTTCCGCGCTGCGGCATCCATTGTCCGTGGATTGTGTACACCTAACGGCGCTGCGTGCCCCGACCGCTGCACTGGGCGCTTCTCCTCTTCCTTCATCCCCCCCCCCGCCCTCCCCGGCCTCCCTTCTCTTCGTCCTGGTGCATCTTTTTTCATTTTTCCGCGTTCTATCCTACACCTTGATCGTGAAATATCGCGAAACACATTTGGTCTTTCCTCGAACAAACAACTCGTCTCCCCGCGATGCAGGTATGCGGACTGTCGGAATTATTAATCTTGCTGTAGGACAACAGAAGGGCGCTCTTTAAAGTCCTGTTTCGCAACTGCGATTCGTACGGTTCTAAATAACAAAGTTATGTATAATAATCGTGCAGGCATCAGTGACGCGCTGGGACAGACACACGGGATGCGGAAACTCTTCGGGTTCTCCCTCTCTCTCTCTCTCTCTCTCTCTCTCTCTCTCTTTTTCTCGCTCCTATACGAGCGAGCGTAGGAGGACGACGATTGCGTTATCCGTCAAGGCACGACGCGACGCGACAACGCTGAACAACGCCATGACAATGGCCGACTTGAAATCGGATATAACACGGGGTAAGAAGACTCGCGAACGGCAAACAGCGGGGCGGACACGGCGGAATACTGCAAATACAGCGGGTGGGTGCGTTATTCCCACTGTATCGAGCGGCGACAATGGGGGACAAACTGCATGCTTGTTCGCCCGGTAATACCTCGTTGGGTCGCCGAACAGAGCCCATTCCCCATTGTCGATGCATCACCGGTGCCTCTATGTGCGTATATATACACCCATAGACGCTCCGCGCGCCCGTACATTTCGAGTAGATACGCGCGGACAATGCCATTAATCCGTGATTGTTGCTGGTGTGGATATTAGCGGAGGCCGGGGGGGGAAAGGAAAATAGGGGGAGAAGGGGGGGGGAGGGGAGGAGATCGCGCCACCAGCTCCATGATGCTGGAATCGGCGCGGCGGCCGGCCTGTGATCTTTCGAATTTTTTCAGGAACCGGCTCCGCTCGTCGCCTCCTTTTGGTCCGATCCTTAACCGTTTAATTTCCTTCGTAACGAATAAATCTGCAGCAGCTGATAAACGTAAAGAATCGAAACAGGCGGAGGGAGAAAAAAAGAAAAAAAAAATCTGAGAATACGAGGATAGAAATAGACAGACGGGATGACGGACGATAAATTGAAAAATCGTCAGGGCGACATATATTGGTCGAGTCATTATGAAGACGTTTATTTTTCGAGTGGCTCGCGAAGCTGCGGTGGAAAGAATCTCACGCGTAAATTTACGCACTGCTACTGCAGTGGGCAGGAATACCGAGTATTCATTGAGTTACAAGTCACAAATCGTTATAGGTTAGAGAAAAAGAAGAGAAACTATCGCTCGCGTCTCCGGCACTTTGATATTCCGATATATTTAACATCGAGGAGATTCCCATCTTTCCTGACGCATCGCGCGTCCTCCACGCCCAATCCACGGTCCCTTACTTCTGTCCCTCTGTCCCCCACCCCCTCGTCCTTATACTATCCCGCCTTCTCGATTCCCGCGCTTATTTATCCGACGCATCCGTCTTTGTGGGGATTGAGAGAGGTGTCCCGAGGTGAAACGAGCTCGTCTCGGGCTGAGTGGATCAGTCCAGACTATTTAGTGGCTCCTAATCGTTCCGAATCGGGACACAATGGGCCGTGCTCTCGCATCGTGCGACACATGTCCCTTTGTCGATGCACGATAGCGATGCGAGCAACCCCTCCCCTCGCTCGCTCCCGGCTCCTGACCATTGGCAAATGGATAAGACAGCGGTGATTCAATCGAGTGGAAGTCCAGGGACGGGGGTCCGGGACACGGTAGCGATTATTGTCTCCCTGACCGGGATACCGGAATGCGCGCCGAAGCCAGTTTACCTATGAATTTTTTATGACTATCGGCCGCCGCATAGGTGTATCGAGGGGCTCGGTTTGGATCCGGGCAAAACTAGGAGTCGGTACTTGTTACATTTTTGCGCACGATCAAACGTGCGAATTTAAAGACAGACGATATAGTATCGATATTTGTAATATCGATATCGATATTTTTGAATTACAATATTGTAACATATTTTACAAATGCAAATCTTCGATCGACAGTAAATTTAAAAATAGCTGTTGCAAATGTTGCTCAATTAATCGATTTTGGTGACTTTTTGAAATGTTTTCCGCCCGAGAAAACAAACGTTCAAACGAAACAGACATTGCTATATCCACGGGAAAACCTTCGGACTGCGGTAACCCATTCTTGCGGACCCCAATCTTACGTATCGAATATCGATACAGGTAAGCAAATTTTACATATCGATATACCAAAATATCGGCACCTAAATTATCAACATTTTATATCGATTTTTGAATTATATCTATATTTTTGAATTAAAATATTGATATAAAATGTTAATGAATTAATAATTTAGACATCTATGTATATTTTGATGTATTAGTATATGAAATTTCAAATTTATTATGTCGATATTCGATACATGAAGTTGGAGAACCGCGACGCAAAGGCGGTTCTCATCGAGCTTTTCCGTGAATAATAACAACGTTTGTTTTCTCGAGCAAAATACATTTTAAATGATTAACGAAATCGATTAATCATTGAGCAACATTTGCAGCATTTGTTATTTTTAAATTTATTTAATCAAAGATTACCAAATTTTTTTGTAAAAGATTTCTTACAACATATCTGCAGAACAATTAAGAAAATTCATAATTCTATTTTTAAATTTTATTATTATTTTTTTTTAAAACTCGTAATATTACATATTTTTATTTTGTGACTGTTATCATTAAAAAAAAAACTCGATTTTTTGTATTGATATTTCTTTAACTGATATTCAAGTATATCTGATGCTGACGAGGCAAAATATCGATACTGCGGTACCTATTCCACTGTGCAAACAACACAATTAGGAAGTTTTAATAATTTTATTTAATTTTTTTCAAAAATTATTGTCTTAATTACTGTCTTTAAACTTTAATTTTTTACTTTGATTATTCCATAATATTATATGCATATTATATTTTTATATATTGATATTATTATGAATTAAAAGTACGTATATAATATTACAACAGATTTTTTTATTTATAAATATTTGGAATTGAATATTTATTTTATTAATTGTAAGATATAATGTGTAATATATGAGTAGTACGAGTAATAATATGAATAATATACGAGAATAACAATATGAATAATTGTTGAAATAAAAATTTTGTTATAAATAATGTATTGCTGCGCTTAAAGAGCGAAAGCTCAGCTCATTTTAACTTAATTACATCTCATTTCTTTGAAATTTAAATTCCGGATTTAATTATGAGCTGAATAATCGACTAGGTATTATAAGATTCTTTATAAGGACTGTTACAAGCTGTTCTCCGAAATTCAAAATTAAGCAACCGCCGAGCGAGTCGATTGACTCTTAATATGAAATTTTGCGCGGCTGATACCGAGTCGAAGCCTTCCTATACCCGACCCCTTCCCCGGCACGACGGGACCCTGAAATATTCGCGAATGCATAAAGATGTGAAATATGGCCGCATGAATCAGCTGGTCCTCCTGCGGACCCGTTCACTCCGCAGGAGGGTTTGACAATATCCTCGCGGCGGCATTCTGCGCGGATTAGCGCCTCGAGGTTTTATGGGCCATTTTGTTTATGCATGGACGGGGCAAGGTTGCTTCGCGTCTCGCGCACACACGCGCACACGCGAGCACGTGTGTGTGTGTGTGTGTGTCTGCGAACGCAGCGGACGCCGCGTTGGTCGTCGTCGTCATCCTTGGAGCCTCTCGTCCTCGAGAGGTCTCCGCGAAACCGCTGCGAGGATTTAATGACACGTTTGTTTGCGGGACTTGATCGCATTAACACCTCCCGTCTCTCTCTCCGTTAGGGAATCCTATTGCCCTAACTTGATTAGAAGGAACGGCGCTTCTTGGAAGACAAAGGTATTCCCTCTTTCTCAATCTTTACCTTTTAGAGGCAAAGGAAAAGCTACGTAATTTATTAGCAGCGCATAATTGAGAGTAATTCGAATGGAGTTAATAATTAATTAGCAACAAAAGAGCATAGCATACTCCATGTATATTTTCCACTTTTCAAATCGCGTCCTCTCTAAATGTGAATCGGTGGAATCATCAGTGGAATTTTCAGTGTATATCATTTTCCAATGGCATACTTTGAACTGTGATAAGCAGTGACTATTTCAATGTTGTTTCAGTGATAATATACTGATTCAAACAGTGAATATTGAAATAAATCTCTGAAAGATTGCGAATTTCATTTTTCAATACTGTTTGACAGTAAAAAAGTCACTGTCTTTCAGTGATATTCACTATTTGAATCAGTATATTATCTGATCGGTACAACATTGAAATAGTCATTGCTTATCACAATTCAAAGTATACCAGTGGAAAATGGTATACACTGAAAATCAGTGATGATTCCACTGATTCACTTTTAGAGAGTCGATTTAAGTGCAAGTATCTACAAATACTTGAAAACATTCGGATATTCAGATTTTCCACAGGCAGCAAATACGCGATCTGACTTGGACACAAAAGTCAAGGTAAAAGTAACGTTGACATCTCACTTCAAATATTATATTAGTAATTACGTGGAAAGAAACGCACGTACGTTTTTATTTTTGTCGACGTCCCGAGTACCGTTTCTTCAATTATGTATTTCTCAACACTACGGAAATTCCCTGGAAACGCGGAATGATGTGTAAAGCCAGGCTTGTAAACAGCGCCGTGTATACGTGCTTTGTGCGTCGCACAAGAGCGGTTAATCTCTAGGACTGGTTTGGACAACGACAGGTGCATAATTTTCTATTTAACGCCGATGCGGTTAGCCGATCACGGATATACACGTTAACACGAATAATCGTCCGGATTATATCGCGTATTAGAAATCATGCGGCCGTGTGGCGTGGAGGAGGAAAACGTAAACAAATTAAAATAAACGAAAACAAGCGTTCTCTCTCTCTTTCTCGACAGCGATCTATACGTGGAACGAAATTAATTTCATACGCTTATAAACGCGCCCGGGAAGTGTCCCTTTGATGAGCGGGAGTAGGGCCGTCGCAGAGTCATCCGCTCTAATGTAATTCTCACCAACGTGTAAAATTCGTCACGTACTAATGGCAGCTGGAGGCTGGAGGACCCCGTGGGATCTCGTGTATCCACAACGAATTCCGTGAGCGAAGGTTGAGGATTCTGAACCCAAACGAAATTTGTCATAAATTCATGAAAGTTCCAGGTTACAGGAACACACGTATTCCGGAGTTTTACCAGAAAAATTGCTTCCAAAATTCTTTTCACTGAATTATTATTATTATTATTATTATTATCAGATATATATTACGCAGATTTGATTGATATCACAAATTTAACTAACAATTTTTGCTAAGTATGTGCATCAATAATCCAATCTAATCGAAATTATAAAATTGTGTAAGATAATAAACGTCTTTGCTTACAGAACAAACGCGCTGAAATTTTTCAGAAACACGCTTATTAAGAATTAACACGAATACAAATTAATAGATTCAACATGCGTAATATTATATATTAATAAATAGATTTTATTTCTTGTTAATTCAGGTATTCTTAATTTAAATAATATAAATCAATTTAAATATCATATAGATCTATCATTTTCAATTTGACAGACATAAATTTATGCGACTCTCTCATATATACATATAGGTATATCTTGTTTTACGATCGCGTTTTTGTACTTCAAATATTAAAGGGCTAACCCATACCTATACAACTTAGCTTCACCTCTATACCTCTTCACCTTTGATCAATAATATCACATACTCTACGGTCTATATCGCATAATGATATTCATCGTGTAAGAGCGTCTTCCTTATAGGACCGCGCGGGAAAGAGAGAGAGAGAGAGAGAGAGAGAGAGAGAGAGAGAGAGAGAGAGAGAGAGAGAGAG
>NW_012028505.1:108939-109999 GCF_000956235.1 Wasmannia auropunctata | reverse complement strand
CTTCGAAAATAGACACGCACGCTGGCAGTTGCCGGGCGTTATTTCATTCTCGAAATTGACGGCGGCATCGATCTTCCGACGTAAACCACGCGCCAGTATCACGGTCGAAGTGACACCGTGAAATCGGATTCCCCCCCGTGAGTAGAAAACACGCGGCCAATCGACGAAAGATCGAGAGCGGTATTCGGCTATCGGGAAATAACGGGACGTTTATCGTTCTTCTTCCTCGCCCTCCGCGAAGCCCCCGTACTCACGGATGAAACCTGGGGAGTAATCTAGGTCCCCGGGCGTACTCCGAATGGCATTTGCGCGCGGTAGGGGTGGTTGCACGGGCGAGGACGCGTGTTCCCGAGTGCGGGAAATACTGAATGGCCCCGGCGCGCGCCGTATATACCATTCAAACGCAGGCAGCAACGGCCGCAGACGGGCGGCAGGGTCGGCGCAGGGTTAAAGATCGATGTCTCGATTCTCCGGCGCGATACACCGCGAAATTACCTTCCAGGTGAGGCTTGTCGTTCCCATGGAAACCAAGTTAGCCCCCGGTTCTCTCTCTCCCTCTCTCTCTCTCTCTCTGTTTCTCTCTCTCTCTCTTTCTCTCTTTCTTTATTTCTCTTCAACATCTTCAACCATCCTTATCTCTTGCTCTCTGTCTCTCTTCTCTTCCTCTGGTCCACACATCGTGTCGATCTCGTTCTCCCCCTCTTCCCGGGTTAAGACGATGACGACGACAACAAGACGGGCCCACCCCTTCTTCTACTTAGCTGTTAACACCACGCATGTGTGAAGGCACGGACACGCGCGCGTGCACGCGTGCATGCGTTCCGAAAGGATGCGCTCGGATGCTCGATCGATCAGTCAAGAATGCGATTTGCGCGAAATTGGCGGAAGTCAGGGGAGTAAGCTCCTTTTGCTCGTGTCAATTTATTAATTGGTACCGATCTGTCTCGAGGAGGCCGTGCATTGAGCTCAGTTTTGCTCAGAATCGAGAAAATAAATTCTCCCTTTTCTCCTTTCTTTTAAAAAATTTCGCTACTTCTTAAAACTGATACCAATCTACTTT
>NW_012028505.1:83115-108889 GCF_000956235.1 Wasmannia auropunctata | reverse complement strand
CTCTCTCTCTCTCTCTCTTTCCATATTAATCCCGTCAAAACACTCACGGGGGAAAAATAGCGGTGTATTACGTTATACGTATAGTACAAATTTATAAACGATGTCATTGAAGTTGCCATTAATCGAGTGTCGATGCTTTTCATATGAATTTTTTCATCGCAGATACAACTGTATTTTTTTCTATTAAAAAAGACTCCTCTTCATGAGGGACAAAATACATTTGCTGATGTCACTGTATCTGTCGTTTCACAATCGCTGCGAAAGAAGCTTAGGCAGGTGGTCCTCTATAAAAACAGGTGTGCTATTCAGATATTCATATTCTTCTGCAATTCAACAAATCAACCATACGGACTTGTCATTCTATTGAATTAGAAAAAAAAGCCTTTTTAGATCTTCAAATTTTTGACAAAATTCAATTCTCTCGAAACAGTTAACTTTTTATTGGGATATATATATATTAGATGCATTATAGAAAATACATATTATAAGTACCTATATATTATATATACAACTGTAACGAAAGACATACTTTGCATCCTCGGAAATTGGAAACAGAAAACGTTGTCGCGTCGCTCGAGACAATAAGAAACGCGGTTGCGTCGGAGGCACGGACAATTGGCGATCGGCCAATTAAAATCTATCCGCCGCAATCGCTGCGTAATTAAGCGATTGGACGCAATGGATCGCGCGGCTATCAACGTTACCCAGCGTATCGCAAAGAGCGCGAAAATCACGTTCGTGAAGAAAATCATCCTGCAGAAAAGCGTTCGTCTGATATCCGATAACGCGATTCGCGATGGGGGAGGGGAGGGAGGAGGGGGGAGGGGGAGAGAGAGGAGCGAGCAGCGAGAGAGAGGACGCGAAAATGATATGTGCGACATTTCAAGCGAGCCCACTAATTAAAAGAAGCCCAGTAATTAATGCTAATTGGATGATGCCTATATTCCCCATGTCTACATCTCGCGAAACGCATTCGTGTTGTTTTGTGTCCCGATATCCGCCCGACGTCGTTAACTGACGAAGCTCGAAGCAATCAGAAACAAAAGGATATAACAAAGGGCTTAGATGGTAGATGGTATTTACTATTAGATATACTATGTGTGGTAGTGACGCGGTAGAATGGCATTGCTTCTTCATGCTTATAATGTCTGTGCAGCAGAATTTTCAATCTTTTTCAATTCGCGGCACATTAAATAACGAGCCAAATTTGTCGAAATACGTACATTATTATAGGTGCACACGATTCAGCGATCTTTTTTTTTATCAGAAATTTTATAGAATTACTACTTATAAGTATATGTATATATTGAATAAGTATTATCTTTTTTATTTTGCTACTATAATTTTATTTCACCTAAATGTACTTGTAAACATATACCTCGAATTGGCAACGTTATTTCAGAAAAGTAACGCGTTACTCAGAAAATAACGGTTCGTTATTTTTTTGTCACTTTTTTGTAATACTAAAGATTTAAAAATTATATTTTATTTAATAATAAATATTAACATTTTGAACCAGTCACATATGTGTCCCATCGGCGTTATTTAGTTATTTCTAATTTATTTAATAAATCTTTTAATTTTAATAATTAGAATAATGTCGTATTAAGAATGCAAGAAGGCAATATTCAATGCCAGTACTGAAAATCTATAGTTAATATTACGTCTGCCTTTTTAAAAAAAGAAAACTCGTGTATGTGTTCTCCAAACAAAATTGTTATACTTATAGGACATAAATTCAAATGATAAGTAGTAACTTTATTTCTTCTTGAAAAAATAACAATATCACAAATTTGGATTTTATTTCAACTCAAGTGATATGTATATAAAAAAATATATAAAATCTTTAAATTGCGCTAATTAGGAAGAAAAAAAATATTTTTTTAAATACATAACTGTTGCACAACTTTAAAAAAATAAAACTCAAGTGGTAGTATCTTTGTATTTATATTAAAAAATGAAAATTTAATGAAAAAAGAATGAAAAATTCAATTGAAACAAAAAAATTTTTAATATAAAAAATCTAGCTCTGCTAAACCGCCAAACATAATAAGGTAGTAAAACATTCATATTAAATTCATTATAAATTATACTTAAAAATTGAGTTTCCTTTATTTTGTCTAGCAGCGCGCGATATCCATAAGCTTTTTTATCTTTATACTGTTCCCGTTCTAATATGTGTACAGTCATATATTGCAAAACAAATGGTCTGATTTGACGATTCAGCCGGAACGGTTCCACTCACGGTTGGAGAGTTGCATCATAAAATTTTTTTAATGGTTTTGCCCAAGGTTTTGACGAAACCTACTAGGTATATTACGCACTTGTGCATTATGTGACTGGCCAGATTTATCCCATGTGCGCGACCAAGGGCCAGGGCCATTCTTCCAAAGGAAGAAGAAGAAGAAGTAAAATGAATCAATTCTGGTATACACTGCTAGTTCCGATATAGCTATAGACAGCGTACTACAGTGTAAATTTTCTACACAACAGTGTACTGGTAATATCGTTCGAAAGAAATACGGCCGAAATTATCGCGAAATTTAATAGCCGCGCAGTATAAAGATAACACTACACGCTATACTGAATAACAATGTAGTACAGCGTAGATTTGGCTATGCAACACAATAACACAATAATATATTTCGATTGAAAAGAACAGCTGAAATCATCGCAATCATTGTGAAACTCAATAGCAGTATAAAGAACGCAGAATTCGTGCAGTATAAAAGAATGTAGAAGAGCGTCGAGCGCCGCTATATTAGTGTCAACAAACGTAAACCATACAAAAAATAAAATGAGAGCAAACACGATTTAATTTAGATAATTTTCACGATTTTAAAATATTTTTTACTTGACGCTTTACTTGCTTTTTTATTTATTTTTAAGATTTTTGTTACTGTTTATCTTCTTTAAAGGTATATAACCTGCATCTGTTGGCGGCACTTGAAGATCCTTCAAGTCACCTAGCTTGATAAATTCTCTTGTATAGGATAAGTAAACAAAATTTTCCTTCCTTTTTCCTTGTAAATGACTGTGAATTTATGTGAAGGAAAGTTTTGTCAATTTTATTTTCAAAGGAAATGTATAACAGTAAATTTAACCATGTTGCTTTCTTTTTTGACTAGAATTATTGTTTTGCCGAAAATTTTGAATAACAATACAATTTTGAATAGACGGAAGAAATCGATTGATCACATTATAATTGAATACAAACCAAGCACAACAGTGAAAAAACTTTAGGCATTGATCACTGTGAGTGGCTATGTCCGTTCGTAAACTCGTGGTCAGTTGCGACCTTTTCACATTAGACACAGCATTTTAAATGTTTCATAAAACATCTTTTATTTCTTTTCAAATCGATTTTTTCTTTTTGAGCGAGTGGTTTTTGAGAGAGGAAATTTAAAAATCTTATAGTTTTAAATTATAGTCTTATAGTATTAAAAATTGCTTTGAAAAGAATCTGAATGATTAACTTATAAGACTATCCGATTTTTTCCATTAAATATTTTTCTTTGGGGACACTTCAAAATTCATTGCAGATTTTATACAAAATGTACATACGTCCAGGATGAGCGACATGAACATCGAAAATGTCACAACTATAACTTTCAAAAAGACTTTTTTTTATTGTGTAGAGAACGATGAAGGATATTTTGAATATTTATTAATATAAATAACATTAATGGATATTCTAATCATAGAGGTGAAGCAGCACGATTGAATTTATCACAATTATATATTGCCCTTAAAAGCAAAAATTGATGTAGTTTGCATAAATCAATCTGTTACCAAAAAGCAAAATGAAGTCGAAAGTTTTTGTTGGATAAACCTATATCTCAGAAAATTCTTAAGCATATGAAATTTCTTGTGTTCTTCGGCAACTATTTTTTTTATAATTACCTACTTCGTTCTTTCATTTCTCATCTTGTCGAGAAATTACTTAGTATGAGAACTTCAATCAATGTCTTGCTAATAATATCAAGTTAATATTTTAAGAAATGCGGATTCGTCGTTGTAGCGAAAGAGAGAGGACCGGCGGATAATCAATAACAATTTCCGTCGTGTGCGAAGAAGCGGAGCAATAAGTGCGGCCGGCCGATAAATTAGCCGGGTAATAAGCCGGGTAATAATCGTAAATAGTGTATTAAGGAATTCTATCACTGTCGCCGGGCCAATTGTAATCTCGGCTGTACGCGCATGGCAGGCCTCTTGATTCCTCCCCACATATATTTATAGCGTGTTACCGTGCAGGAAAATGGGTTCTCCTCTCTCTCTCTCTCTCCGCGCTAATAAGATAATCCGAAAAATACGGCTTTTGTCACGTATCATCGGGGCCGCCCTTTGTCTCTCGACACAAATCCGGCTGTGTTAACAATTGACGATTTACCTCTTTCGTCCTCTGTATACATATACTATATTGCGATAAATTTCACGTGACATCGCGTGATTTTTGTTAAACAAAGAATCAATCATGCTGTCGTGTATAGATTTTATTTTCGACGGACAAATATATTATTTTATTCTCACATTTTCTCTCATTTTCACCGTTATTAGTATTATAATTGTATCCACCGTTACATTAATATTAATGTCCAAACGCGAGAGGGAGGAAACGCGCGCATGCGAAAAATCAGGACGAGCCCGACGCCGCAATTCGCACAATTCGCAGCGACGAGATATCATCGTCGGCGGAGGAAGCGGCGGACCCGACGTAGATAACATCGCCGAGTAATTCTAATAAGCGTCGCCGCGATGCCAGTTATTATTCATCCTCTCCACGTTGTCTCTATTGACCCTCCAAAGTGTCTATCTAATAAAATATCATTAACCGCGTCATCAATCATCGCCCCACCGGCGGGAGACAAAACATACGCTTCTCGCATCGCCGACCCTCCGCAATCGCGCTCCTTTCTCCGTTTCTCCCCCCTGCGTGTATTGCTGCGGCGTCGCCTTGCTCGGTCTCTCGGTGTCAACATCCACGCCGCCGGAGACCGGACCGGTGGAGAAACGGGCATACGTTCGGCGTTTAACGAGCGAGAACGCTCTTTTTTTCTCTCTCTCTTTTATACCGTCCCGGTGCCCCGCGCGCAGTAAATCAGTGCGCTGATTCGATTAATTTGTTCGGCGTTGACGCACGCCGTTCATCGTTGCGGGGAGTCCCCGAGGGCGCTGAAATCTTAGAAATACGAGACACTTGTGAGCACTTGTGTGCCTGCGTGATTTTGCAAATTTAAAGATCTATAGCTTTCATAGACGTTAATATATAGCATGAGGCAGAGAGATCTGCAAGTCCGAAATTAGGACCGACGTTTACTTGGATATTTTTAACATTGCGCGATATTAATTGTCGCTTTGTAATAACAAAAAATCACGGGAAGGGCGATCTCTCGATCGAATGCGACAACCCTCCGTGCGCGAGAAAGGGAGCGCTCGCGTTTTTACACGAGGGCAAAGGTCAATGCTTGCGTGTACTCGACGTCGCGAAACCTATAAGAACGTATATATACGGCATAATGCCGACCGAGGCGAGAGAAGAAAGGGGCGAACTGTGTCGGCCACTCGAAATCTTGGGTCTCATTTATGCCCAGGCTGATGTAATCTTGACTCGCGACGAGATTTTTCGAGTGTCTCCAATTGAGGGAGAGAGAAAAAGAGTGGTTTGGTGTACCGACATCGAAAATGAAAGAAACGTTTATGTATACGTATCTTTTGAATATTTTTTCAAAGCTTTACACAACTAAGAAGTCCGTTCTCGTCGACGATGTTGAAGAAGTAGACGCGATTTGCTGCGTTCGAAAACATTCCCTGAGAGATGTATTGTTTAAGAAATTAATAAGAGATATATGAATATCTTTATTGTAGCTTAGTGCATTTGGCATAAAACTGTCGACCTCCGAACGACGGCTGTCAAAGTATATAGATTTGAAAAATTCACAGATTTAATTTTCTAATTCTAATCGTTGTTGTACACTTTTGGCATTTTAAAATTCACACAGATTTCCAAATTTTCACTCCACATGACAGAAGTTAACTGAAGTTTAAAACTCACCGTCGCACGAATCGCCGCATCGATGCAGGGAACGTAAAGGTGCAACAATATGGTAAAACATAAATATCGTTTAATTCCTCCTCGAGAAGCTATTATGAAAGGTAGTTTTTGTTATATTTTATAATTTTGTTAGATCAATTACAATGTTGTTTTATTGAAAAACTTTTCTGCTTCCTGTATAAAATATAGTTTTTGTCGATCCGCAAATGGCAAATAAACTGTGACTTTTTTTGGAGTGTTTAGTGTCGGTCTCATTGTCAGTGACAATCGTATATCGCGTTGCGTGCGAGAGCGAATTCCTGAAGAGAGACGAAGGCAAAAAGCTTCCGTGGGACCATTAAAGGGTTTACATTCACGATCTTCTTTCTGTCACGCGCGCGACGTAGGGTCAAGAGGACGCGATGGGGGATGCTTTCTGAGAGGGAAGTCGTGGGTACGTTCACGGAAGATCTCATTCCGCGGACTATCCTCTCTCCTTCCCCTCCGTTCCCTCAATTCAGTCCTTTCGAGTCTCCTTTAATAGGATACACGCCGGGACACGCGCGCGTACCGGCGGAAAGTTATACACGTAGACATCTCGTGTTTCGACGGAACAAAATCTGGCCCCATATTCTGATTCCACTTAACGTGCAACGAGCGGTAGCGTTGAAAATCTCTCGTTCGGCGGATCTGCGTCGCCACATTTTTGGATCTTCGATCGATCGATCGGATTAAACTTGCTGACAAAGAGGTACGATGTAACATAAGCGGAATCGCTGCAAAATTTATTGAATTTCCAGCCGCGTGACTGAAAATTCTCGACTTTGTGACGGACGAGTCGAGCCCCTTCCTCCTACCCTCCACCACCCCCTTCCTCCCCACGTCCACCGATGAATGGAGTTCCAGTATAATCGCAGAAGCGGAAACTTCTCCCTGAAATATTCGAGCGCGAACAAGTCGATGCCGGCGGACTTTTGTCGGAAATGGGAAAGGCTTGTTTTTCGAAGTGGCACCGCGAAAGGTACCAACGTAAAGGCGTCTCTTCGATGACTATTGTCCGACGATCCGTTTCCGACGACTTAATTCTACCGGAGGAGAACAGTCGATCCCCTCCCCTCCCCCCGACGGCGGCTTATCGCCCTGATGAATGTGGAACCTAAGTGGATTTCTTAATTATTTAGCGCGCCTTCTAAATGGGACTCCTTCGCGCGGAGTTTTGGCAGGCGCGGGAAAAGTCGTCGAGAAGTTTTGACGATCACCGCAATTCTGTGTCGCGCAAAGTTTATTTCGTCGAGGACGTTCGTGTCGATATTCGGAAGACTTGAAAAGAAACTAGAGAAATACAATGAATTAAAGGGTTAAAGAGGAGAAGAAATATTGTGAAACAGCAATTAAAGAAAAATAAGAAGATATGTATTATTCCATTATATGAGAATCGTGACTGGATCAGTAAGCAAGAAGACAATAAATTGGAAATCGAATTGAAGCATGGAAAAATATTTCTGACATACAAAGTATATTACAAAAATTAATATTTCAACAAGTTGTTATAAACAAATTATTAAACATTGACTGTATAGAGAAAAACTAATTACGCCAATTGATTCTATAAAAAAGGTTGCAAAAAAACAAGTATAATCATGTCGTTCTCTATTAAAAAAATAATAATGAAAATTACGGAATTGATTCGTTCTAGCCTATAGTTAAGTTTATTAAGGAGTTAGCAAAAAATAATCACTGGAAATAGGATGGCAGAAACGAAGAAACATTATTGATATAAGCACATTCCAAAATTCAATTTTGTAGCAAATTGTTGTAAATAAAAACAAATTGTTATAAACAAATTATTAAACACTGACTGTAAAGAAAAGCTGAATATTTCAATCTGTATTTAAATAGAATCATTGTTTCAAAAGTTTTGTTTTCATTTTGATGTAAAATTTGAGTTCAATTGACTTAAATTGGGATCCCGATTCTTATAATCCCGATTAAATTGCTCCGTTTTGAGATATGTTGTAATTTTTGGAATTCTAAACAAATATCTCCATTGCCACACTCACCTAAAATCAATAGATGAGAAGAGATATAGAGCTGAAGTCATCTGTGAAGTCATCAAGTCAAGAATTTGAGTGAATGCTATATCTCTTTAAGATAATCAAATGCTTATATTTTATGTGTAACAGATATACGTATGTATTCTTGAATGTTAAGTGCTACGTGTGTGTGTATGTGTTTATGTGTGATATAAGTACGTGTACCACTTATGCGTGAGTATTTGTTCGTGTATAGCTTGAAATGAATGTTTATACGCGCTTGATGGCGCGTGTAGCCGGCGCAATATGCATCCCCAACATACAAAAACAGATCATGAACACATTCACATTTTTATAAAACCACACACGACAAATATTCAAACGTACATGCACGTCTACACGCATGCATGCACGCACGTATACGCACAGAATTTCAGAAACTGCAACGTATATGTATATCAAAATGGAACAATTTGATCGGGGTTATTTTTTCATAAAACCTTTCAAGACAATATTTTATGCTTTTAGATTCTTTAGTAATGCACAATTACTGTCTCGTATTTCACGTCACGTAAGTCTTAAATTAAAACTAAAGAGCCATCTTATTTGGTGTTCATTAATCAAAATCGCTGTATAATAAGAAAAGTATTACTGACTTTATTTTTATATATATAACAGAAATACGTAGCGGCATGTAATAATAAATATTGATGTTAGAATCGTCTTAAAATTACAAATCAACCATTTTAAGGCCTTAAGGCTTACCTATAATTAGCCGAGAGCCGAAGTAACTCGCCGTCGGTCGCGGACTGGAACGAGTTCCAACAATCCATAATTTTTGTTATTCTTTTTTGCATAAACATAGAACGACATTAGAAAAAAATTATGTAAATTTCTTGTAATTTTTTCTGTAGAATTGATTGAGTAATCAGTCAATTTAATAATTTGTGTACAATGTTATAATAATGTTATAAAATTGATTTTTGTAATATGTTTTTTATATTATAAAAATGTTTCTCCACGCTCCGCTCCTAATTCGCTGTTTTTTTATTAACTTTACCTGTTTAATGCAGAGAGAATAAGTCAAAGCATATTAATTGTAAGTGCAAAAGCAGAGAAGGAGAAATAGAGAGAATGCGATTATGAGAATGTAAAATGAATGAAATAAGATGTACAAAATATATTTTTCTACCAAAATCAATTCTGTTTTCTAGACTAATGAGCGCAAATATGGAGTTTATTGACCTTTCGCGTGTTACTTTTTTGTAACTGCAGTAAAAGAATAATAACTTCACTCACATTTGAAATTTTTCAGAAATTCGAGAAATTTTTCTTAAATTCCTACGCTTTCAACATATTTCATCTCTGCTAATTTTATTTTTGTGATTATTAAATTTTAGCACACAAAACTATACATTTTTCGCGTTTTAAATTTCATTTTTTCTTGTCATTTTGGTGTGGTTGGTGCAAATTTTTTAAACGATCTTGTTTGTCACGCGCGCACGTTTTAATTACGTTTATACATTACAATTGCATCGTCGTAAATTGCCTCGATTAACACCGTGCTCTTTCCGTGCGATCGGTCGCGATGTATTTATTTACAGAAGCGGAAAACAATAAACGCTATTGCTCTGGGTATAACATACCGTTTTCCTTCGTTTTTCAATTTCAAAGGACACGACAAAGGCTTCTGGTTTTCTCTTGGACGCAATCGCGACGTGCTTCAAACGCACTGAAAGGGGTTCTTGCACGCTACTGATGTCGTTTCTCTCTCTCTCTCTCTCTCCCTCCCTCTCTCAATCGCTGAAACTAATTTAATTAACTAATCACCGCCAGTTCAGGTATTACGCGCGCGGAAACCCACCTAGCTTCATTTGAAACGCCCTCAATGAGAGAAATGCAGCGCGATCAAAGACGATATACATATGTTTGAAGGATAAGGGAATAGATACATATACGCGCGCCATACCTAATTCCAATCTAATCTGGATAAGCAATACGAAGGTGATAAATGTCGTTCCGTACATTTTTGCAAATGCAATGTGGATTATACGCACGTGGACGAGAAGCTATTGCGGAATTATTTGCCTTTCTTCAATATTATTCGCATTTAATATATAGAATTTAATTATAACTTTTTTCACAGATTATATCACTGTTATTTTTTGCTTTTTGCATTTAAAACTAGAATTCTAGATAATTTTAGATAAATGATTGAATAGAAGATGAATGTATGTATTAGTTTTAACATAATGTCCGGTGGATTCGTTCGCGTGTTCGCGGACTTTCAGATGGGGCGCGCAATCGAAAACGCGCATTCGTAAACACTCACATGGTATTCGTCGCGCGAATGATAGAACACATTTAAAGAGAACAGCAACCTTATTCTATAGGAATGGAAAACTGAGAGCCGAGTATGAAACGTTTACGCGCAGTGACAGGTAAACCACAACTGAATTGTTTACAACTACAAAGAATGACCCGTCGGTAGGGAATGATTTTCTTTTAAATATAGTCAATAAACATCGATAACTCGAATCTCAAGGGAAGAGAAAAACTCTTCGACTTATCGAAATTCGAGTAAAAGAGGAAAAATATGAAAATTCAACTTAGTTTTCACATAGTTTTTTTTTTAATAGAACGTTACTGCAGAGGGTATTTGGTTTTATCACATTGTTCGAGAAAATCATAGTTTATGATCTACTAATCGTATATACGTTTAAACATAAAGTTGTCCTGCTTTCCAAAAATATCTATTTATATTACATATACGTGATATAAAATTAACAATTTCGGTGAGGGATCTTTTAAAGTTAACTTGTCCTTAACTTATTGCAGGAGATAATATTCAATTACGTGACTTGCATAACGATGAGTTAACCTAGGAAAAAAATTTGATTTCCTACGTCTTTGTTCTACATTAAAGACCTTATAACCATATTGGACCATAACGTTTTTAGAAATAATAGCGACAAGACACAAGAAAGAAGATTGAACTTTTTTTGTCTTTGAAAACAATGGCAAAGGATCAATCATTTCAACGTCATTAAATGTCTCTGTTAAAATAAATCATTCGTGCTACCCGCAGTGACGCCAAGTGACTATTGTTTCGGCTTCTTGTGGGTGTGTGTGTGTGTGTGTGTGTGTGAGAGAGAGAGAGAGAGAGAGAGAGAAATGCCTGCGCTTTACAACGCTTTACGCTGTAGCAATTGTCGAACTCTTGTATTTAAATATTTTTCAAAAAATATTTATTTCAATTTTTATCATTGTAATTTAATTTTAATCTCGGTTTAATTTACTCGTTATTTTTTTCTAGTTTTCCTAAAACTAGAAAAAGATGAAAAATATTAAATCAAGAGTAAAGTTAATCTATATTGGTATGAAATCATCATTGGTTTCAAATCAGAATTATATGAAATGTATAGTAGAAATATTGCTCACTCATAATGACTTTCTAAATTTTTTTGTTGCAAAAATGTCACAAATTAAACTCTTGTTGAGATAAAGTTGATAAAAACTTATTGAGATGTAAATAGATAACTCTTGAAGGTGAATTTATCTCTGATTTTATTATAAAAATAAAAATTATTTTTCGACACAATTTAGTAATTTATAATATAAGGTAAATGTCCCAACGGAAATTTGAGTTAATCAATTATTAAAAATAACATGTTTTTTTATTAATAATTTGTCTTATATTTTGCCACACATAATAATAATGATCGCATTTTAAATAAAAGAATAAAAGGAAACAATTATCAATTTGTAATTAATTAAATATTTGCAAAAAAATTTTTATGCACGTATGTATATGTTCGGTGCTTAAAAGATTTATTCCAAAATGTGGACATAATTAATTGTCCCAATGTTCGATCGCAATATATCAGTTGTTAATATTATTCTCTAAATTTTCTGGAGTGAGATTCACTCCAAAAGAGTGAAACGTCACTCCAAAAAATTTAGAGAGTAGGAATTTATTAAAAAGAAACATTAATAAATATGATAGTCAGTGAATATATCTTAAGCGTGAATGCTTTTTTCAACGCTACAAAAATTATTTGGTTTTGCAATGTCTTAGTAAAATGATTAAAGGATTAAAGGATTAGGGAGATCAATTATCTTAACGTATCTTAGCTATCTTATTGTATTATTTTACTGCAACATATTATTAAACTAAATATTATATTATTGTATTATTATTTAACTGAATAATACACAATACGGGTCTAAATTTTTAGTAAACTTTTAGTTTTACTAAAAATGTAATGTATCAAAAATTATAGAAATGTTTAACACTTATAAATATTTAATAATATCTATTTTTTAGTATATAATCGAAAAAAACTAGATACATCCAGCTGGGGACATTTATTTAAATAGGAAATATAGCAAATCATATTTTTAAATCTTTTTTATTAATAAAAATTGGTCAAAATCATGCATTCTGTTCTTCGCAAATCTCTGTATCTTTTACAATACTATATAATCGGCGATCGTGATAACGTACTACAATACAATCGTCCATATAACTATTCCGCAGTGGAATATCTATCGCGAATAAACAAAGTATTTATTTTCTACATTATTAATTATTGTAAGTATATCTATTAATAAATACATAAATACAAATATATATACAAATATATTTATATTACATTAAATTTAATATTTATATTGTGTATATATATGTATATATGTATAACATATACACATGTGTGTATATATTATATATATGTATAATATATATAAACACGTATATGTACGTACATAAATTAGATATTTATATATACATGTATATATATCATATGTATATATATCATTATATACATGATAAATTATATTTATATTTCTCATGTATATAAATAATATATACATTTATTATTATTTCTATGTTGATTCATCACATTTTAATAAATAGAGAACGGAGAGTAATATTATTTAGTACAAACGTTCACGCCATATAATAATTAAGAGGCGATACGTTCAATGTTTCAAATCAAAATAATTTCATGCAAATAAGATTTAGATGTAAAATTGAAATTAAAATTAGATGAAATAATAAAAATTAAAAAAAAAAACTAAATAAGTTTCGATAAATTAAACAAATTGATATTTATAAAACAATTATTTTATATTATTGTTTGATTAGGTATATACTTATGCTATCTCATAATAATAATCATGTCATTTCTCGTGAAATGATTGAACGGAAAATTAAACAGAAAGTTTTTTATCATTTGGATCACAATAGTTATTAAGAAATTAATTAATAAATATTTGTGAATATTTGCACGAATCAGCCGCGTAAGTACAGGATGAAACAGCACAGCATTACGCATCAATTATTACATAGACATAGTCATGGATTAATATGCGCGCGGAGAGCTGTTGAAAGGAGTACTTTCTTGCTGCGTTGTCTATTGCAGATCTTTATTTATTAACTTCTCATTAATTATTGAGAAAATCCTAAAATAATAACTGAACTTTTCCATTGTCGGTTTAACTTACTGTCTATTTATTAGCATGTGTCACATTTTATAAAACTACAAAAAATTAAATCAAAATTAAAATCGTTTAATTAATTTCAGCGAAACATTGCATGTTGCATAATCCTTTCTAAAGCTGTGTTCGGGAAGCGCGCTACCAGTGCTATTGTGTCATTTTATCTTTGTCGTTTAGACGTAAAGTAAATAGAAAATTACGCAATGAGAATGACGCAATAGTGCTGATAGCGCGTTCTCCAAAAACTCCTTTCTTCGTCTTTTATTCCCCTCCCTTCTCTTCAATTCTAATAAAACTTGCGGGTTGTGCTATTTTTGTTTTACCAGAATGCTCGCATTTTCTTCCTGTTTGTTACAATGTTATATCTTCACATAATGTAATCCATAAAAATAACATCATTATCAAATATATTGCTTTTTGCAGGTGTACGTGATAATCCGTATTGTATCTTGTATTTCTTCATTCTTCATTGTTAAAACGCCGCCTGAAATTAAAATTAACTATTTAGAATTTCATACTTTAATTTATTATAAATTGTATAAATTACTGAGTTGTACGTAAATTAATTAAGTAACACATGTTTAATGTTTTATAAATGTAATAGGGAAAAATTATTTAACAACTAAGTGGAAAACATTGAACTAATATAAAAAAAGAAAGAATTAAAGTAGCTAAAATTTATTTGTTAAGTTCTGTAAAGAAGCAAATAGGATCTAAATAATATTTCTCGAATTGCCAGTCAGATTTTTCAATTAACGCGTAATGTAATTTATAAAATTAAACATATATTATAATTATACTGTACAATATTATTATTTTTATCGATATTAAGTTCTTTTGAGTACATTTGTCATATTTGGCCAAAAGCATCGTCGCTGAAGATTAGATTAAAAGTGTGCATCCGCAATTAGAAAACATTATCTGGTAACAATGCGAAACATTGCGGGGAGTTGAGCTGTATGTTTTCATTGTTTTCATCAGGATCCGTTTTCTACAACAAAACCCATTGGATAAGACAAAACGAATCCGGGCCTAAACGATTCCATTGTTCTGTCGCATTAATATGCTAATTCGATTATCCGCCTCGTTAACGTGACGTGACGGCCTTGCCGATAACTACCCTAAAAACTCTCGAGTAAGAATGAATCAGTTAGAAACCTAATTTATTTTTTTTTGTGACAAATTGACTCGAAGATAATAAACTACATTGTAGATTCTGTTTGGAGATTTATTTTTTAAAATTTGTTTCTTTTATTTATTTAACGGAATCTGAAAATCTCGAATTAATATTCTTTTTTTGGCATATGTAAAATTTTAAATTAAAAAATATTATTCTATAAAAAAACAAACCAATCGAGCAATTTGATAAATAAACTATGTCCTACTTTGGCAAACAAAAATCTATAAAATAATGATTAAAAATGAATCAAATCTTTCCTGAGCTAAAAGATTATTTCGCAATGTTTTTGAGAACCTCAGATTAATCGAGAAATCGTAAATATTCGTAAAACATTATTTATAAAAGCATCATTGTTTATTAATTTCTTACCAAATCATGTCTGAGCCTATGTTGAGGTAGACATTCCAACGTGGGTGTTGTTCCAGCCATGGACGGTGTCCCACAATCAGGGAAGTACATTGGTAACGAAGTAGATTGTGATACATTGGTATCATAAGTATTGGCGTCAAATCTGTCATTGTTGCTTATAGATCCAGACGTGAAGGGGTACATCATTTCAGAACGAAGACTGTTGGCTCCCAATGCAGCATGGCCGGTCGGGAGGAACGGGTTCATCCATGCCGTTGGATTACCAACCGTCGGTGACATCGGGTAGAGATGATGTAAGCGATTGACGTTCAAGGACGCGTTCTCGTTGCCGTCAGCCGAAACCGCCGACATAGACGATGTATTTGGATTCCTCACCTTACTGTGGTCGGACCCGTGATATGGATGGTACGAGCCGTAGGGCAGCATAGGCCTATGAGACACGGCCGTAGGATCGAACATCGGAACATATGGAACTGGTTGCGGAAAACTAGTCCCCGAAGGTATGTTCATGTTTTCAAACTGGTTCGCTAGAATTTTCCTTCTTGGTTTCTTTCTTGGTAGAAACTTATAATCCGGATGGTCCTTCTGGTGCTGAACGCGAAGGCATTTCGCCCGATTGATGTAGGGGACCTTGTCTTCGTCGGTGAGTTTCTTCCACTTCTCGCTGAGAATCTTCGAGATCTGCGAATTATGCATCTTTGGATTCTCCTGGGAAATCTCTCTCCGTTTCTGTTGGGCCCACAAAAAAAACGCGTTCATAGGCCTCTTAACGTGTTCCTTTTCCTTGGGTGGCTGTCCGATAAAATTCGTATCATCTTTTAAATCAGATGACACGGTATTGAAAAACGGATACATCGAATTGTAAGATGACGAGAGTACGTCGCGTCCTGCGTCCGAGTTTGAACTGAAGGCCGAGTATGGACTGCATGGTATTTGTTCGTGATTTAAAATAAACTTTGTCATCTTCGCTCAGCCTTTATGAATAACTGTTAGACGATTCGTTGAAGTAACTGTTTACAAACACACTTACGGAACAGTGCAATCGATCACAGACCGATATCACGATATCGATTTATATCGCAAGATTCACAATTCATTGGTGGATATTTCAAGCCACAAACTAGTCTAGTTTTTGTCCAAATCACTTTACACTTCTTTCAATTCACGTTCTCTCACTATTTGGCTAGCCTTATTTTATAACTTACGAAAAATATATCTTCACGCGCGAGACAGTACTGCGTCTTTCAATCAGGAGATTTTCTTAAAATTAATCAGTCATTTTTTAAACTTTGTCTTTGCTTGCTAAGTTTAAATTCTCTGAATTATTTATATGTGTTTTATTTGTTTTTTGTTACAAAAAAATTAGTCACAGGTAAATTATCTTTTCAGTTTCTTCATTTATTTTTTTATTTGTTCAATATATATCGCACACGGTCACAATAATCTTTGGTTTGATTCTTCTTGGATACTTTACGAATACTTCTTCTTTTTCTACTTGAATTTCCCAATGTTACTGATTGTGAGATGCGTTGATTTTTTTTTATTTTAATTTTTATTACTATCGTAATAAACAATATTTTTTTTTCACTCAAAATTAGAAACTAATAAACGATAATAGATTTTTTTAAGAGATTACTATTTTTACCACTGTCCGGTGGCCAAACGCTGCACGTCTTCCTTCTATCTGTGCTTCAACATTCGTGCTCATGGTGAGTTCGGCTGACTTAGTAGCAGACGCTGAATAACACTGTAAGCTGCGTGCCTGACAGCTGATCATTGTCCCGCCAGGCAGGCCAGGCTCACAAGCCAGACTGTCTTTCTCGGGAATCTCTTCCCTCTTCGTCATGTCCGTTGCGAGCCCCACGCGCGACCCACGTTTATGGGCGTAGCTTCGCCGGTCGTGTTTGAAGTTCGACCGGCTGATCCGTCGACCACCCATCGACCGGCCCCTCGTGCACCATTGGTCGTCGAGTTCCCGTTCTCGTGTAACTCCGTTGCACTTCGTCCCACTTCGTCGCACCCTGTCACCCTACTTTGCAACCCGCGGAGCGGGCCACTTCGACGCGATATACCGCACGGACTGCAATTATTATTATCGATTACCTCGATACGACGAAGTACAAATAGCGCATAGACCGGTCGTTATTGACTGGCTTCGTTCGCGTACCGTCGCAACCGCGGGGCTACGTGGCGCAATAATTGCGATTAAAAAAAAAAAGAGAACAGGGTAAAGGTTTTCGTCCCTGGGGATAGTATGCAATAGTATGTTTTGTGTAATCTCACAGCAAGTTTTTTCGATTTTAACTAACAGTGAAATACAATCTTATTAGAACCATCATTCTCACAGACACTAAAAAATTACATGTGAATTACGTAACTGTAATGTAACTACCACAATTATAGTGAGTACCCAGTAAACACAGATTAAAACTGCAATGTTACAGCAATATTACATTTCAGCTATATTGCAGCAATGTCACAATATTGCTGCAATATTGCAGTTATGATTTGTGCTTGCTGGATAATTTTGGAACTCACTATTAAAGATGTATATTTATATACCTTTGTAATAGTAAAATTATAACTTACAAATAAGATTATTCTTCTTTATAGTAATTAAACAACTTGTAAAAATAAATTTATAATTTAAATTAAGTTTATAGCAGTATTTATGCAATAAGATTTCAATTTTCATTAACACTATTTAACATGCATAATGACACTATTTAATCATCTAAGCAACAGCTTTGAAGTTTAAATTTATCGCAAATAAATTATGCAAACAAATTACGTACATTTTAATAAAAATGTATACAACTACATAAAATTTATAAAATATGTTATTGCCGTTGTAATTTTTTGTTTAACATAAAGATATATTTACACAATTAATAAAAGTGTTAATTTACAAGAACTTTTTTTAAACACATTTTTTTACATATTGTCATTATAAATTTCGTAATTTTAATATTATTTCTTCAATCAGTTTTGTTAATATATAATCGATTAGCAATAAGTATGGCATATATATTGTACAGTCATGTAAATTCTTATGTGTCTCGTGAATAAAAAAAATCAGGGTGATAGTAGAAGACAATACTGATTGTGAGTATGTAGCTCACTGACTGCAGTAATATTACTATAGTGATATTGAAATGAGTTTTCCTATACTATGCTATAGATTTCGCGACTCCAATTGTAGTAAATAATATAGTCTTGTGGTCGTCTACTATTAATTTTCATTATAATATAATAGTTTATAATTTTCAATATATAATAATAATATAGTTTGCATAATAACATTGGTTGCATATAATTTATTTCAAAGTTGCATTAAAAATTTTTCTTTAATTTTAGCTAGAATTTTGTTCAAAAGTATTTGGAACATTTGATAATTTTTAGAAAATTTTTTTACATGATTTTATTAAATATTTTCAGACTACATTCCAAAGTGTTACTTTCGAGAAAAATTTTATTAAAAAGCTATAGTATACGTATTGTAAACGTAGTGTTTTAGTAAAATTTTCCTCGAAAGCAACGTTTTGGAATGTAACTTTGGTATAAGATTTCTTTCTTTCTTTTGTGTATTATATACATTGTGTATTATATGTATACATAGGCATAGACGGAGGAAGAAGTGGGGATAAAACTCTCAAGGATGGATTTTATTACCTGCTAGATCTTGGAAAATTTTTTCGAGCAGTTGCGAATGACCTCCCGAAGTGAAAGTTCACCGCTGATGTACAAGTTTCAAGTAGTTGGAAATTACTTTACGTTTCGCTAAA
Organism: Wasmannia auropunctata; assembly: GCF_000956235.1. Classification (NCBI taxonomy): domain Eukaryota; kingdom Metazoa; phylum Arthropoda; class Insecta; order Hymenoptera; family Formicidae; genus Wasmannia; species Wasmannia auropunctata. The sequence continues at coordinate 89,989 of NW_012028505.1, read as the reverse complement.
GTGAATTACGCAATATTAACAGCAAGAAATAATGTGATATTTCTTGTTATTAATATGTCGATGCTTCTATCCTAACTCTAAAGAAGATGAAATGAAAGAAGAGGAATACAATACAATTAATATAGTGTACGTTAAAAAAAATATATAAATAAATTTCTAAATATGATAAAAATGTATGTACTATGTTTTATAATTCGAGCCCATTAAAATATGTTACACATATTCTAAAATAATGAGAAAGTAACAAAATTATTCTAAATCGCATTTAAAAATAATGTAAAAAAGTAGTGATTTAGAATCCGGATCAGAAATTATTTCAATGTTGGATATCGTTAAGTGATCGAGGGGGTAACCATTCAGAAAATAGATCCTAGACTTCTGACTTCAAGTACTTTACCGGATTTCAGCGAACTTCAGCGGACTTCATCGGACTTCATGGAATTCAACGGAATTTTTACAGGTACACTGGAATTCAAAAGTGGTTACCTCCTCGTCAGTAATATAAAACTTTGATTAGTCTTGTAACCACTCTCTAAAAATGAATCAGTGAAATCATCACTAATTGTCAATGTATTATATTATTTTCCAGTGGCATTGATTGTTTGACACTGAAATTCACTGTTTAAATTAGTATATTATTACTGAAGCGACATTGAATAGTCACTGTTTATCACAGTCCTAAGTATGTCACTGGAAAATGATATACATTACACCTCACTGACATCACTGACAATCTGCAGTGATGATTCCACTGATTCACTTTTAGAGAGCATCTATTTTAATCGCGCCGCTTTATTATACGTGTGCCACATCACAAAAAATAAATGAATAAAATTTATTTATTTTCTTGTTTACAAAACAACTAATATCTGGATTGTAATGAAACTTCGTATAAATCATCTTAAATACTTAAAGTATTTATACATAAAAATTTAGATTTTTGTCGTGCTTTAAAATAATTTAAATTTTAACAATAAGTAAATGAAAGTTGTTGTTAAATAAAAATATAATGTTAATTATATAATCTATTATATGTATATATAAAATTTATCTAAAGTATAAATATTATTAAAATATAAATATTAATATTTTCATACAATTACAATTTACTTTGCAGGAACGGATGATGCATCCTTATTTTTTATTATTATAATTATATAGTTATATCTTATGAAAAACAAATCGAAAAGTCCTGAATAATTTTTTTATCCGAAATATAATGAAGGAGCTATTCGTAAGTAAAGTCCATCCAATCAGTGCCGTTCTTTAAGTGTATCCGTGAGCCGCGCGCTTTGTAATGTGCGTGGAAGTACAAATGAAACGCAGTTTACAAATGCATGTCCCTTTAAACAACGGCGTTGATTGGATGGACTTTACTTAAAAATATTTCCTTTATTAAGCTTTGGTTGAAATTAATTCAAAATTTTTCACAACGAAATAACTGTGTAATTGGTGCGTATAAAATGTAACATATTCTGCGTAGTCTGAATTATTTTAAAATGTTTAACATTTCAATTATTGTAATTGTTTCTTATTTTAGGAAAAGGATAAATAAAAATTCCTATAGTGTGATTTAATGTGCATAGCACAGCAAGTTTCTTTAATCTGCTATACTTTCTAACGCTTAGATCGTTAACCATGTTAATTTTAAACCTCTCTGATGGTATACAGATAAAAATAAATTCCTGAAGCAATATGTTAAAGTGATATGTGTTGTCTCATACACCGCCGAACGTAAAATGATCGAGTGAAAGTTCGGCGTTGTTTTCTTATCGTGCAATCCCCTTTACGCCGTCTTTTCATCGTCGACGAATAATCAATCGGGACTCTACTTCAGAGTGAATTTCGACCCTATTTAGTTTTACGTGCACACGCGCGCGCATACGTATATGCAGAAAGAGAGAGAGACAGAGAAGCAAAGTGGAGGAGAGGAGGAGAGCGACAGCTTCCGTGAAACAATGCCAGGCGAAATCTGACGGTTACCCTCCTATGGGAAATCTGCGGGTACAATGCAAAAAATCCTCTCGACGACAGGGCACTTGGATTAGAATGAAAAGCGGCGAAAGGCGAGAGCGCCCGCTCTCTTTTCCCAATCTCGATTCGTCCCTCCGCCGCGCCGTCCTGACCCATCCTCTCTCGCCTTTCCCGGAGGACATTCAGCGATGCAAACGAATAGACGTAATAGTTCGCTTCTCTTTCTCGGCGGTATTAGTTGTTTTGTGTACTCTCGTATTACGATTGCTTTTCGACGTCTTTCCGTCGCCGCGATCAAATTTTCTTTTCTCCCCTTCGATTATTGACAGTATGTCTCAGTAAATTTTTATTAGTGATCTCACTTAAAATTTTATTACCAGATGTTGCATAAGACCTGCATTATCAAGTATATTACCGTAGAAGTAAATTTGAGCAAATATTAAGCATACACAGAAATAAAATAATAAATAGGGAGAAAAACATAATTTAATGATCTAGTTTGTAGAAAGATGTGATCCTAATTCTATCACTTATCACTTATCACGAGATATGAATACCTAATCTTGTGCCAATAAATCGAGTTAATTACATATTCCTCATTATTTAATTTAAATAATCCAATCGAGTGCACGTAAGTCCATCTTAGCGATAGAGTTGAATTAAGAGAATAATGAATTCCAATTTAAATAGAAAGCACCGAAATTATAACGCAAAATTATTTTTCGAAGTGGCGCGGATCCGCCTTTACAAAGTTCACTGTCGCGAAATATTTCCCGAAAACATCCGTCACTTCGTCATCGATCTCGGCACGATTGGATAAAAAAAAAAAGGAAAAACAAAAATCCAGGAAAGCAAGCACGTCAGCTAATAATTTATTATCTCGCCCGGGGTGCGCCACCCCGAAAAACAAAACCCACCCTCGTCGCGGCGTCGACAAAAGGTGGCGGAAGGAAAAACGAGGAGCACGTCTCTTCCGTCGCGGAAAAAATCCGGCGACGTGGTCGCCATTCCGTCGGCCTCTCCGCGAATACCTCGTGCGCGCATACAGATACACATAAACGTATATATATATGTTTGTGTGTATGTATATAATATATATATGTATATATATATTATATATACACAAATATATTCGGGTGTACACACATTCTTGCCCGCATGCAGTCGGGTGCAAATTGGTATTGAAAAATCTCGAAGTCAATTAAAACTCGAAGTACAAAGGATTCGGCGAGACAAAATACCAATTATCTCATGTCCTCGCCGTCGTCCACCCCCTCCCCCGCCTCCCACATCCCTCCGTTCCCTTCTTTCCCTGCCCAGTCGAAGAGGAGGTGGAGGAGGTGGCGGCAAAGAGGAGAGAGGGGAGGCTCTTTCCCTTGCAAGAACTCAATTCCATTAGGCATTGAAGTGAGTAAAACGAGGATGGGCATCTATATAACGCACTCGCATCTCGCTTATCTACCTAATAAAGGTTTCTCTCGCCCTCTCCCACCCTTGTGCCTTCCCCCCCCGACTCCTCTCGGGCTTCTTCTACTCGCTGCGGCCCCCTCCCTCCCCCCGCAGTATAAAGCATGCCCGTGAGGTGTCTGCGAGACAATCCCTTGGGATGACAATGCTTATCCCACGTATGAATGCTTCCTAGGTAATTTAAGTATAGCCCGCCCGATATTGTCCGCCCTTCTCTTCCTCGCACGTTCTCCCCCTCCCCCCCACCCCGGCCCCTCTTCACCCCTGCTCATCGTCGTGCGGATCTCCGTTCGTGCTCGTCCATGAAAATTCGTTGTCTTCGCGTTAATGATCGCTTTTAGATTTCATTCTAGATTGAAATCCAAAAAGGATTGCTCGCACCAGAGATACAAAACCTGAATATCCCATTTAATGAATATTTGACACGTATATAAAAAGTTCTATTGTCTATAAATTGCAGAGAAAAAATTAAGGTGCTTAATAATTAGCTACGAGATTCCACGTACGTCCAACATTCGAATAAATTCGCGTGATAATTGATTTCGTTACAAAATCCAGGATTTTATCGCGTCAATTCGGGACGCGTTTAATGACTCGGAATAATCATCACGACCCTACACGACGAGCAATAAAAATTTGATGATTTCGCTTAGACGGCAATTAGGATACAGCTAATTAATAACACTCCTGGCTCGACGGTGTAACGTCTTTCGCATACAGGCGGAGCGTGTAATTCAGACGCGCGGAGGAGGGAGGGGAGGGGGGGGAGGGGATTATCCACGCAACGTTCCCGACATTGATCCTGCAAATTAAGTTGGCTGCTCGACCGACGGGGCGAGATGTCACACACCGGCAGGAACTGCTGGGAGCTTTGTCCTGGCAAGCTCGCAGCAGGTGAAGCGCCGCATTTGCCTGATATTATGGGCGATAGCGAAGGCGTGTGAGGACAGACAAGATAAAGCTCCGTTCGCACTAACTGTTGAGAGATTATCACAGTCGCACAGGTGCACGGTTCAGAGGTGCTGAAACTTCGATACGGCGATAACGAGAAATCATGGAGATCATCAGAGCTAAATATTTTCGAATATTCAACAAATGCTAATTTTTACTATTTTAAAATTTTGGATAAAAATTGTGTTATTATAACAATAATATTTACATCCTTCGTATTTATATCTCATTCATATCCTTCATTTGTATAATTCAATAATTCAATAAACTTTTCATTCTTATAGAATTAGAATAGAAAATAAATATTGGAATAGAAAAAAAAAGTAGTAGATACTTATTTAAATGTCGTCACAGTTAATTTTCAAATTATGAGCCTCTCGCACGCGCGCTCGCTCGTTGGGGACGCAGCTTAACGGGGGTGCAACGTAGGGAGAGTAAGGGCACGGGTTCAGGAGAGCCCGTGCGAGATCACGCGGTGCGGGACGGGGAGGGAAAGGGTAAAGAGGGAGGGAGGGAGGGAGCGTAGGAGAGAAATCCGGATCCATCGCAGTGCCACGTCGCCACCCCCGAAGAGTACGCACGAACGCGTTGCGTAATTAGCGACTGCCTCCCCGGTTTCGTAGATGGGTGGGTTATACTCCGCTGCAGCAGTGGCGACAGATCGGACGAGGAGAGAGAAAGGGGGCGCGAAGGGGGGGAGGTGGAAGGGCGGGGGCGGGGGAGGAAGGGAAGGAGCGCGAAAGGGTCGACCAAGTGCAACCCCTAGAAACCCGTTCGTGCGACTTGCGCTGCGAAATCCGCCGCGTGCAACGCAGTTATAGGCGCACGTGCACGTGCGCGATCTACGGGGTGTTTCTTCCGTAAGAGTCCCGGACGGAAGTTTTGGAGAACCGAAGGGCGCCGCCGCCGCCGCCGCTGCGTTCGAGACAGCGTAACGGATTAGCGATCCTCGAGAGGTTCGATTTCGCCGGAAACAGTTAAGGTGAAACGTGAAACGGGTTGGGTAGATCACGACTTTTACGATGCGGGCACTCGAATTTTTTTTTTCCTTTTCGAGAAGGTTGTTTGAAAAAACAAAGAAAAAAAAAGCGAAAGCGGAACTGCCGCAGTGTTTGACGCAACTCCCAGTCGTAATTTTGTGTCGCACTCGGGTCGTCCTCGGCGAGGGTCAAACCGGGTGACGGGTCGTCGTTAATACATAAGGCAGCTATATTATCGGAAAATATCGCTCCGACAATTCTCAGAAAGTGCTTCCGATTTGGTGAGCGCGCGCTGAGTTAAGAGCGGATTAGCCGACGATCTGATTTCTCCGAGGGTGGCGAAGGGGTTTTGGTCGAATTATGCGGCTCGTGGCGTCGACACTAATCCTTTTGAAAACACCCTGTATAAAGGATGAGGTGCGGGGACGGGAAGAGGGGGGAGGGGTGGGGGAGAGGGGGCGGGAGTGCGAGCGTCGTCGAGACGCAATTAATGCGGAAACCAGGCGCGGACGTTATAGAGGGAGTTTCGAGAAGGGCATCGCTATGCCGTGAGACGTAATGACTAATTGAGATCGGAAAGAGAAGGGCGAGCGAAAGGAGAGAAGGAAGGGGTGGGCTGCTAGAATAGAAGGGGGTTAATACGAGCTGCGTGGTCACGGTAAAACGTGCGTTTTCTCTCTCTCTCTCTCTCTCTCGCTCTCTCTGTTGCTCCCTCTTTCCGACTGCTTCCGTACAACCCTCTTTCCACCGTCCTAGGACCTGTGACAAAGGATCACTCGCTTGCAGGCGCACCAATAGAATTATGGATTCCTCTTCTGTCGAGGCCTTCGGATTCTGCACAATTTTCCGCGTATAATCGATCGGGAGTGAGAGATTGTGCTTGCGAGGCGCACACGAATCGCGGGGATTTACAGATGTGTTCTGATATCGCAGATATGTATATATATATATCATACAAAAGCGCGTTTGCAGAAAATACGTTATTCGCATTGTGTTGAACGAAGAAGAAACTCGTTCTTCTTTTCTAAACGAATGAACGCGATGAATCAGCTTGATCGACAGCGCGTTACATATATTAACAATCTTTTCTCTTTCCCTTCTCCCCCCCCCCCGTGTGAATTTCGATTCGAATATGTACACGAGGTTCAGGCTTGAAAAATGCTAAACAATTTTGTAATTACGCAATGTAAATTTGCATATTTCTTTGCCGTTAAATCTTATCATGATGAGAATTACTTTAGTTCTGCAGAAGATAATGCGGAAGATTAGGAAATATGTAAGATATATCTCTCTTAATCCTTGCTTAGCACACGATATTGTGCATGTAATTTAATCTAACAATAATAACTAAATGCGTCACTTTGCACAAACGAGCGAACCATCGGGATTCGCGGTTTTCGCATATCGATCGCGTTTCGCGTTCCCGGCGACTATACGACGAACGGGTTGACGCAAGACGAATCCGCCCCGGGAGAGCCCACCAAACCCCCCTTCCCCCCCCC